>NW_025533729.1:377500-476240 GCF_020615455.1 Coregonus clupeaformis | reverse complement strand
CCAGATAGCCCAGTTGGTGGGGGCCAAGCAGCATGGGGAAAGAAAACTGTTCAGATGGGGGTCTATAACTATCCAATGCAGGTTTACAGCAGCTGACAAAGGTTCAACGTTATTTACTAATAACTCAAACTGCCTTATTTAGTTAAAAACATAATCTCTCTGTACAGATGTAGGATCTTAATTTGATCACCCTGTATTTGGAGTGTATATAAGCTTTAAAAAGGTTTCTGAAGATGATCAATTCCACTTTTCTATTAAAATAATTGTTCATTAATTATAATCCACATAATAATTAAAATGTCCTGTTGCTGCAGGATTATTTTCCTGCTGTAGCAAACTGGCTAAAAATTAAGATCCTACATCTGTAGCAATACACCTCTCTTTGATGTACATGGCTATATCAGGATTGACTTTTGACCATTTGACATCTTTATTTACTGTTGTTTAGGCTGGTTGAATGAGTCGCCTATAAAAGCTACTTCATCTGCAAGAGAACAGGCGGCTGCACCAGTGACTGTAAGAAGTTATGTGATTTCCTCATATGAACGTGAAAGTAAGTGTGTAGCCCTACGCAGTTACACAATGGCTGTTGAAACTGTGGCACGTATTTCTCTGTAACATTAGAAGTCGGATAAATGTGTTGGATATGTAGGAAAGACGGGCAGACCTCGTAAGTCTAGGCTAAACTACAAATATTATAAGGTTAGGTCGACTTCAGACATTCAATAGTCAGATTAGGTTTGAGCTATGAAGTCACTTATCATGCTGACAAACCTGATGGTCTCCGTTTGAAATGGTGTGTAAAATACCATGCCTAGGCTACAAGCTCTGTCCTACTCTGTTAGGTCTATAACGTTATGGGAACTGATCTGAACATGTTTAGCTGGTATCTAGGATACTATAGCTGAGGTCAGGGAATGTTTAGGCTGGTCATCTAGGACATAGCTGAGGTCAGTGGTGATTTTAGCATGTCAATCTTGGTGGGGCAAAACATAAATAAAGGGGGATGCATGCCAGCAAAGCCACTCCACAACACAACACTAAACAATACATTCATTGCACTATAACGGTGACAAAACAGTGCCCATAAACTGTTAGGGCCTACATCAAAGCAAGAGTCCCAACAGCAGAGTCCCAACAGCAGAAGAGTCCCAACAGCAGAGTCCCAACAGCTGCCCTATCATTTCTCTTCATTATTTCTCTTCATATGACAAGGATTAAAAAGGATTTGCCTGTAGATTGTCTGACTTGATTTATGATGATGACTGCTAGCTAAGATTTTGAAAGTATGATGTTGACATGATCAGTTCAATCAAAGCTACTGTAGATATAATGTGATTTGAGGTCATTTTATCTGTTGGCCAATGACCTTCTTGGATGGGCACTTCTAATGTAACTCTGTGGCAGCACCCAAGGGGCTTGAATTTTCTAGCTCTACCCTTAGACTTGCAGTGACGTAGTGTCCCCACGAGTGACAGAACACTGAGCCAATCACGGCGCGAAAGCGCTCCGTATTTTCTTCTGGCTTGCCCCACCACCACAGAAAGCACTGAGCTAGGCTGAAACACCTGCATTTTGGAGCTGCCTTACTCAAGAAAACAAAAAGAGACCATGTTTTTTTGCTGCTTTATTAACTCAATGACATATATTTTTTTATTTTTAATTGTTGCAAACTGATAGTACACGTATACAAAATAACATGCAAACAGGAAAGGCCACCTGCCCTGAATGACGGTCACTGGTTGAGAGAATGCCAGAGCAACCCATCAAGGCAAAGGGTGGCTATTTGAAGAATCTCAAATATAAAATATATTTTCGATTTGTTTAACACTTTATTTCACATTTGATCATTTTCCCAATCTAGAAAATAGTAAAGCAAACTGGAAAGAGTATGTGTTTCGAAAACTTTGGACCGGTATATATATTTTTTACTTGTTAGCAAACTGATATGTGACATGTATTAATGCCACAATAACATGCAAAACAGGAAAGGCCACCTGCCCTGGAATGACAGGTCGCCACTAGCTGAGGTATAGACCTTGATCTGCTTTACACAAAAAAAATACTGTTATACATTATAACCTAGCCTACTTTAAATAATATAAAATCTCTTAATTGTTGCAAAAACCTTTCTGTATAGATCACTGATCCCCCAGATCAATCAAGCCCATTTTAGCCCTTCTGTCTACATTCCTCAGATACATTTAGAAAATAACAGATTCAAAGATAATAAATGGCCGACTTTTTAATGAATACAAATAAGTGTGTGACATGGCCTTTTATATGGAGAAGAGATGTCACAACTACATATTCATGTGATTGCATTAAATAGCCTGACTGTTTCAGTATGTCTGTTAGTAAATGTTTTATAAGAGATAATTAATAAATGATAACAATTTACATTAAAGAATTACTGTGTTAACTACAACCAACATGTTGGATCTCTGTTTAGAGATCAGTGCTCTAAAATGAGTCTCTCTGGGGAGAGGGGACTGCCTCTAAAAATGAGTCTCTCTGGGGGGAGAAATCCTAATCTGGAGAGAGAGGAGGGGGCCTGCCTCATGAGTCCTTTGGGAACAGACACCAAAGATAAGAGGTGAGATGACAATTTTGTTTAAGAATTATTAAGAATTTATTTCCAAATGCTATTTCCCACAATTTTTTCACGTTTTTTTTAATCAGGAAATGGTTGCTTATGGATACCTTCAATATTACTGTTCTCAGATGTTTAATTAATACATTTTAATTAATTATTATTATTTTTATTGTAAAAACGCTATATATCCATTGTTTAGCTGAAATTGAATGTTCGTATCCTGTATATTTGACTGCATTATCTGGTTTTCTCACCTAGCTATCTTAAGATGAATGCACTTACTGTAAACGCTCTGGGTAAGAGCATTTGCTAAACAGGTGGGGCTCTGCCTGAATGACAGGTCACCACTGCTCCAAAGCAATTACATGTTGCACAGGAACCACTGACTCGCTGCATGTTTCTATTATCAATACACCTGCTGGTACCTCTTAACTGGTTAGACAGCTCATGAGGTGTCCTAAATATCTGCCAACTAGGTGGGACACTTATGAATAAAGAAGCTTCATGCATAGCTTTAATTTATACCCATAAGAGTAGGACTAAAATGGCTTCATTCTCAGCACTTATACGACACATTTTCACTCTGAGAAGCTTTTTGGATATGAGACTACGCGATCTCAAAATATTGTTTTAGAAAACGTCAATAATGTTTGTTTTACATAATAAAAAAGAATATTACTAATGTACCCGACTTTAAAGACTTGGTTTAGTTTATTGTGTTGCTCTGCTCATGTCCGCGTTCTGAACTGTCTCGTCCCCCACAGAACTTGTACGGTTTGCTCCAGTTACGCGCAGAGTGTCTGAGGTGATCTTGGGGAATAACGACGGAGTTCGGTTACAGTGTTGAGACCCGAAGTTTATTGTTCAATTTGCTTTTTGCGTAATGGTCAGTGACAGTATGAGTGTAGCCAGATCCTTTTCACTCGCTATTCTTGTTTAATTGTGTGGTTCACCGGATTCGTCCATCATCCTCGATGGACAGACGAACGACCTGCTAGCTAGCCAAGCTAGTCGGTACAGCTAGCTAAGCTAGCTTCTCTACCAGCAGCATCCTAGTTATCCTAGCTACCACTACATCATCACCGGCTGCCTGCATTTCTTGTGGACCGATGGAGCTCCCCTGGTTGTTTCTTCCACCTGGCCAAATACTATGGAGGGCTTCTCCCTCCCTCTCCGTTGTACGGATGTGTCACGCTCCTCTGTCCCCGGGTTCTCCTCTCTTCACTAGGGACGGTAACATTAGTGTTTTAACCCCTTTGTTCCGAAGGGACTGAACTTTTTGAATATTACTTTTGGGCGCGCTCAGGTGACATTTTTTTACAACGTTTATTTCCCATAAAATTAGTTAATTGGCACCGCATGGAGCCCAGTTTGATGAATATTACCTTCTTGTCCCTGGTTAGTGAAGTAATGTGAAAACAAGCCTTATGTTTGGAGATTTCACCCTACCAGCTCCCCATTAGTTCTATTGAGCTCCGTGAGTCGCATCAGCATCTTCTATTCCCAGCCCATTGTTCTACGTCCAGCAAGAAGCTTCACTATTGTTATCAATGAGACCTGCCTGGGTTAACCCTGTAGGTTTACCCTCAGGTAACTTATTATTAACACGGTTACGGCTACTTGGTGAGCGTTAACCCTGTAGGTTTACCTCAGGTAACTTATTATTAACAAGGTTACGGCTACTTGGTGAGCACGCACACTGTTCACCTGAGTACATGTTGTGGTCACCAATAGTGAGGTGAGACACAGTTTAAGAGGCATGGCGGTGGCGGATAGCTATCAAACATTAAACATTTTCTGATCATGGTTAACCATATTTGTTTAATAATAATAATATAATCTAAACAAAACGCATGTCCCTGTCCTCTTTATCAAGATGTGGCTGACTTTTAAACAGCCAGAAGACATTTTTTTAATTAAAATATAAAAACATTTTTGATTACTTGTTGTTTCTAAATGGCTGCTGGGCAATTTGAAATGCATCGAAATCTTCGTTCGTAGGGCATCAAATTGAGCGAATGCTGCGCAGGTTCACTGAGTTGCAAACCAAATGGGTATAATGGGGTGATTGTTGTCTAATCGGGTGGTCTAGCTCATTGATTTGTAGATCTGACGCAGATGCTACCTCAGATTATGATCCTAGCAAGTGTCATGAATGAGTTATGTAGTACCCACATACGGCCACAAGGAGGAGCAAGAGTGCCATAAACCCATACTGTTTTTTGCCATATAAACCCTAAACCTAACAATCAATTGTATTTATAAAGCTCTTTTTACACCAGCAGATGTTACAAAGTGCTATACAAACTCTTACCCTACTTATAACCTATTTTAGCCGTAACCCCTAACCCCCTAATTCTAGGGTAGGGGTAGCCTAGAACACTTTTAGAAACTATTTTAGTAATAATATTATCTTAGTAAATACAATTATAGTATTAAATAGCGTTTTGATTATTTTGTTGTTATTTTATTATATGTATAATTGCAAGACAGAACACTTGATAAATAAGACACATTTGTTTTATATTTCAAATGTGGTTTGAATTGGGTGACCTAGTAAACTCTGTGTCAAAGTCCAGCAATTGGTGTGGGGCAGGTTTGAGACTGATCTAATACACTTTATTTCTCAGATGCCTCTACCAATATCTGTACGTGAATTAACTTTTAATTGCTAAATATTTCCAATAGATGGCAGCATAAGACCACAAAGCATCAGTTATAGGCTACAAGCAGCAATATGATTGACTTAAAATAGCATGCAACCAAAATATATATGTCCCATGATTTTCTAAAATGGTCACTCATTACTTTAGTTAGCTATATATATTGTATTAGGCCTGTGATGCTTTTGGAAGAGCAAATTAAATAGTGACTATAGGAGGTGTTGAACCCTGGTAAATAATCACTAGCTCCAACCTCAACCCCCAGTATTCATGCATTTTTAAATATCTAATATTGCGATTAAACAACCTCGGAATAGATAAGACAAGAGTGCGTCTTCCAGCCCACCAATGAATAACATCATGCAACCCTCCCGGTTAGAAAATGTACCTCAACATGCCCCTCGCTTGTGCTAGAAGGCAGAGTGCTCGCTGATGGTTGATGAATCTGACAATGAATGTACTAGGAAAATACGTTTTCTTGCTTAGAGGTGACTAAATTCATGTTCAGGCTTATTGATAATTGTTATAGTAATGAAGTATAATGTCAAAACATGAGCATAAAAACAGGTAATAATAAACATGAATCATCATTATATTATTTCCACAGTAATCTGTTAAATCCTTTTCCAGTCGTTCCTCTTGCGTTAGCAGTGTGGAAAGGGACAGTAAAAAGCGTGTGCAGGAGTTTTCCTGTGAGGGGAGTGGTGGTGTATCCAGGGAAGAAACTAAACCAACCTTCTGAAATGTCATTTGTGGTCTTACGCTGCCATCTATTGGAATTATTTAGTAACTGCAGTAGTACTGAATAAATATATCCATAGTAAAGTAGTAATTACTCAGAATTTCAAAATATGACATTTTCTAGTTCATTCTACCACTTACAACCATAACATAACCATTTATAGCATAACAAACAATGAAACTGACATAAAACAAAAACAACATACATTTAGTTAACTATATATATATACTATTTATTTAGATGGGTGACATTATCTGCCACTGTAGATAAAGAAGAGCTCTCCAGTAGGTGAATCAAAACATTAAAAGACCATTTTCTCAAAATTGAGGTTACAAGTTTATCATCTTTCAAAGCAGAATTACTTTCCCATTGTTCCTCAACTGTAGTGTATGATATACCTTTTCTAGCTGAGTCTCTACTTTTATCCAATGTAAAAAACACAATTTCAAATTTTGGTCGGTCATATTTGACTGTGTAAAACCTAGCAGTACTACTTATTTCTCTGAGAGTGAGGCAGATATATTTTTTACTGTGTAAAATCTAGGCAGTACTTCTTATTTCTCTGAGAGTGAGGCAGATATATATTTTTACTGTGTAAAATCTAGCAGTACTACTTATTTCTCTGAGAGTGAGGCAGATATATATTTTTACTGTGTAAAACCTTGCAGTTCTACTTATTTCTCTGAGAGTGAGGCAGATATATTATTACTGTGTAAAACCTAGCAGTACTACTTATTTCTCTGAGAGTGAGGCAGGTATGTAGCATTTTGCAAAAAAAACATGATTATTTGTCTCTGTGAAATGAAACCATCAAGTGATAGATTTTAAACAAATACATGTCTGTCATTGAACAACCCCTTGCCATGATTAGATAGTGAAAAAACACACCAATCTCTTTCATAATTTCTTTAAACAATAAAAGCTAATTCTGAACATTTCTGAAAATGGATATATAGCGTTTTGGAATGAAACTCTTCTTATGTTTCCCCATCTGAGCTCAGAGTAGATGAGAGACGAATGTTTGTCTCCTTGTTGTGTTGAAGTCCAATCAAGCAGGAGAGACCAGCCTCCCCTGTACCCAGCTGTGTGTCCATGAAGAGTGACTGGTCTATGGGTCAACCTATAAACTTCAGAGAGGGAGACTTTTCTACTGAACAAAGGTAAGAATAACTCATGGGTCATGGTAAGTGAGTTAAACAACACTGTCTCAAGTCATTTCTCCTCTCCCATTTTCCCATTTCTTTTTGTTGTTTTCATAATCCATAGGCTAATCCTTTTTTCCATTTTCATAGTTCTGAACCAATATTAAACTAACCCAACTTTCTCTTTGTGTGTGTGTGTGTGTGTGTGTGTGTGTGTGTGTGTGTGTGTGTGTGTGCACTCCCTGGATGAGGAGATGTAATCTCTATCCTGATTGCCTAGTCACTTTCACCCCTACCTACATGTACATATTACCTCAACTACCTGGTACCCCTGGACATTGACTCAGTACTGGTACTCCTTGTATATAGTCTAGTTATTACCTCAACTACCTGGTACCTCTGGACATTGACTCATTACTGGTACTCCTTGTATATAGTCTAGTTATTACCTCAACTACCTGGTACCCTGCACATTGACTCAGTACTGGTACTCCTTGTATATAGTCTAGTTATTACCTCAACTACCTGGTACCCCTGCACATTGACTCAGTACTGGTACTCCTTGTATATAGTCTAGTTATTACCTCAACTACCTGGTACCCCTGGACATTGACTCAGTACTGGTACTCCTTGTATATAGTCTAGTTATTACCTCAACTACCTGGTACCCCTGCACATTGACTCAGTACTGGTACTCCTTGTATATAGTCTAGTTATTACCTCAACTACCTGGTACCCTGCACATTGACTCAGTACTGGTACTCCTTGTATATAGTCTAGTTATTACCTCAACTACCTGATACCCCTGCACAGGTGGAGATTATAATCTCAGCAAAAAAAGAACGTCCTCACACTGTCAACTGCGTTTTTTTCAGCAATCTTAACATGTGTGAATATTTGTATGAACATAACAAGATTCAACAACTGAGACATAAACTGAACAAGTTCCACAGACATGTGACTAACAGAAATTGAAGAATGTGTCGCTGAACAAAGGGGGAGTCAAAATCAAAAGTAACAGTCAGTATCTGGTGTTGCCACCAGCTGCATTAAGTACTGCAGTGCATCTCCTCCTCATGGACTGCACCAGATTTGCCTGTTCTTGCTGTGTAATCCTATGCTTCCACCAAGGCACCTGCAAGTTCCAGATATTTCTGGGGGAATGGCCTAACCCTCACCCTCCGATCCAACAGGTCCCAGACGTGCTCAATGGGACTGAGATCCGGGCTCTTTGCTGGCCATGGCAGAACACTGACATTCCTGTCTTGCAGGAAATCATGCACAGAACGAGCAGTATGGCTGGTGGCATTGTCATTATTACTGTGTAAAACCTAGCAGTACTACTTATTTCTCAGAGTGAGGCAGATATGTTATTACTGTGTTAAAACCTAGCAGTACTACTTATTTCTCTGAGAGTGAGGCATATATAGATATATTATTACTGTGTAAAACCTTGCAGTACTACCTATTTCTCTGAGAGTGAGGCAGATATATATATTATTACTGTGTAAAACCTAGCAGGACTACTTATTTCTCTGAGAGTGAGGCAGGTATGTAGCATTTTGCAAAAAAACATGATTATTTGTCTCTGTGAAATGAAACCATCAAGTGATAGATTTTAAACAAATACATGTCTGTCATTGAACAACCCCATGCCATGATTAGATAGTGAAAAAACACACCAATCTCTTTCATAATTTCTTTAAACAATAAAAGCTAATTTACGAACATTTCTGAAAATGGATATATAGCGTTTTGGAATGAAACTCTTGTTTCCCCCATCTGAGCTCAGAGTAGATGAGAGATGTAATGTTTGTCTCTGTTGTGTTGAAGCCCAATAAAGCAGGAGAGACCAGCCTCCCCCTGTACCCAGCTGTGTGTCCATGAAGAGTGACTGGTCTATGGATATACCTCTATACTTCAGAGAGAGGAGACTTTTCTACTGAACAAAGGTAAGAAGAACTCATTGAGTTAAACAGCACTGTCTCTAGTCATTTCTCCTCTCCCATTTTACCATTTATTTTTTGTTGTTTTCATAATCCATAGGCTAATCCTTTTTTCCCATTTTCATAGTTCTGAAACAATATTAAACAAACACTACATTCCCTCCCTGTTTTTGTGTGTGTGTGTGTGTGTGTGTGTGTGTGTGTGTGTGTGTGTGTGTGTGTGTGTCACTCTGGATGAGGAGATGTAATCTCATGTTTTGTCCACAAGAAACCAACAGGAGAGATCAGAGTCAGAGATTCTCAGTGGTCAGTCTTCCCAGAGTCTACAAACAGACCTGGCCTCCATATTCAGTGTATGTGGTCCTGTTATGTACATTTGTTTTGTTTACTTTAAGTAAAGTTGATCTGTCAATCATTCATTCATATGTTTAAGAGAAAGCATTTCTTCTCTTGCTTAACTTATTTACTTGATTTATTTCCAGTTGCTTGAAGAGAATATTATGACATTTGTGAAGAACGAGCTGAAGATGTTCAAGAGGGGATTCTTAGTCCAGAACTCCCAGAAGGCTTTGAGAGTCAGAAGCAGGATAAGGAAGTGGTGGATGCTGCAGATGAGAAGCAGGAGAGCAGTTGCCAGAGAGGGGGCTCTGAAGATCACACTGCCGTCTGAGGAAAATGAACCAGAAGGAGCTTGCTGACAAACTGGAGAAAAGTAGAGCTGTCTGCCTCATGTTGAATGCTGTTTTAGAACATTTAAAAGCTGTAGCTAAAGTACAGCTAAAGTAGCTGTGTAACTCAATGATATTGTAGCAGCCTTAACACAACACCTAGTGACCTCATCAAGTAGCAGCAGGGATGTGTTGTGGTGATTAATTGAGAGAGAGAAGAGGAAAGAAGAGAGAGAGAGAGAGAGAGAGAGAGAGAGACAGAGACAGAGACAGAGAGACAGAGACAGAGAGACAGAGAGACAGAGAGAGAGAGATTAACGTTAATGACACCCTCAGTAATACCAAATATAATAATAGAATCAGTCACTCCAGTGTGAAAACATTTACACATTTATATAGTCAGTTCATAACACAGTCCTACAATACTGTAGGCATTAAAATAGATGTAATATTAATATCCTTTCTGTTATTTCTTCATTCAGATGAGCTTGCTGTGATTTGCCAACGTGAACTCAAATCTAATCTAAAGAAGAAGTTTCAATGTTTATTTGAGGGATCGCTAAACAAGGAAACCCAACACTTCTCAATAAGATCTACACAGAGCTCTCCACATCACAGAGGGTGGAACAGAGAGAGGTCAATAATGAACATGAGCTGAGAGCAGATTGAGACAACAACCAGGAAACAAAGCAAGACCAGAGACTGCAATCAAATGTAACGACATCTTCAAACCCTTAACTGGACAAGACAAACTTATCAGAACTGTGCTGACAAAGGGAGTTGCTGGCATTGGAAAAACTGTCTCTGTGCAGAAATTCATTATTGACTGGGCTGAAGGAAAAGCAAATCAGGATGTCCAATTTGTATTTTCATTCCTTTTCGGGAGCTGAATTTGATGAAAAGGGAAAAACACACTTTGATTGAACTTCTCAATCACTTCTCAATGGAAACCAAAGAATCAAGAATCTCCAACTCACGACAAGTACAAAAGTTCTGTTCATCTTTGATGGTCTGGATGAGTGCCCGACTGCCCCTAGACTTCCAGAAGAACAAGATCTGTTGTGACGTCACAGAGTCAACCTCAGTGGATGTTCTGCTGACAAATCTCATCAAGGGAAATCTGCTTCCCTCTGCTCTCCTCTGGATAACTACCCGACCTGCAGCATCCAATCAGATCCCTTCAGTGTGTGTTGACCAGGTGACAGAGGTACAAGGGTTCAATGACCCACAGAAGGAGGAGTATTTCAGGAAGAGATTCAGTGATGATGAGGACCTGGCCAACATAATCATCTCACACATAAAGACATCAAGGAGCCTCCACATCATGTGCCACATTCCAGTCTTCTGTTGGATTTCTGCAACAGTCCTTGAATACATGTTGAAACATAAGAGAGAAGAGATGCCCAAGACTCTGACTGAGATGTACACGCACCTTGTGGTGTTTCAAACCAAACAGAAGAATGAAAAGTATCTTGGGAAAGAAGAGACAGGTCCACACTGGAATAAAGAGAGCATTCTGTCACTGGGAAAACTGGCTTTTCAACAGCTTGTGAAGGGCAATCTGATTTTCTATGAAGAAGACCTGAAAGAGGCTGGGATTGATGTCAATGAAGCCTCAGTGTACTCAGGATTGTGCACACAGCTCTTTAAAAGAGGAATGTGGGCTGTACCAGGACAAGGTGTACTGCTTCGTGCATCTGAGCATTCAGGAGTTTCTGGCTGCTGTATATGTGTTCTCTCATTTATCAACAACAATGAGAATCTAATGGCAAAACCTCAATCAACCAGGAACTTTTTTGCACTGTTCAGAGACAAGCCTGAAGTTACTTTCTACAAGAGTGCTGTGGATAAAGCCTTACAAAGTGAGACAGGAAACCTGGACCTGTTCCTCCGCTTCCTTCTGGGCCTCTCACTGGAGTCCAATCAGAAGCACTTACGAGGTCTACTGACAAATACAAGATTCCAGCTCACAGAGCCATGAAGAAACAGTCAAAGTACATCAGGGAGAATATCAGGAGAATTCCTCTCCAGAGAGAGTACATCAATCTGTTCCACTGTCTGAATGAACTGAATGACCAATCTCTAGTGGAGGAGATCCAAAGCTACGTGAGATCGGGAAGTCTCTCAGAAGAAGAACTGTCACCTGCACAGTGGTCAGCTCTGGTCTTTGTGTTGCTGACTTCAGAAAAAGAGCTGGATGTGTTTGACCTGAATAAATACTCCAGATCAGAGGAAGGTCTTCTGAGGCTGTTGCCAGTGGTCAAAGCCTCCAGAGTTGCTCTGTGAGTACATAAAATGACATTTAATAACTAATCATCAGGAAGAAAAATTCAGTTTAGAGAAATATATGTATTATAATATGTACATAATATATAATATTACATTGAAAAACTTACTGAATCAATGCAATGATGTTCATATTAGTATAACAATATGAGCATACAATTCTAGGAGACGGAAGATGAATCTATATGTTGTTTGAGAGAATAAACCAAATGCATCTGCCATTGTCCTTCTACACTACTGGTTAAATTAACAGTTTGTGAAATCATGATGATATCTCTGTCAGGCTGTCAGGCTGTGGAGTCACAGAGGAAGGCTGTGCTTCTCTGGTCTCAGCTCTGAGTTCAAACCCCTCACACCTGAGAGAGCTGGACCTGAGCTACAATCACCTGAAGGATTCAGGGTGAAGCTGCTCTCTGCTGGACTGGGGAATCCCCACTGTAAACTGGAGACTCTGAGGTCAGTATTCCTGTAGTTGGTCAACAAGTGATAACTGTCCACCAGATCCACATGTGTTTACCAGGCACACACATAGTCACACTATATGTGTTTGGACAGTGAAGCTTACAGTTTTACATTTGGTGCTATGCTCCAGCAGTTTTTGGATTTGAGATATAATGTTTCATATTAGGCGACAGTATATAATGTCACCTTTTATTTGAGGGTATTTTCATACATATCTGAGTTACTGTTTAGATGAAAGCACTTTATGTGTCTAGTTCTCCCATTTGAAAAGTCATAATAATTTGGACATATTCACATATATTGTATTAAAGTAGTCATAAGTTTAGTATTTGGTCCCATATTCCTTACCTGCATGATTACATCAAGCTTGTGATTCTACAAACGTGTTGAATGCATTGCAGTTTGTTTTTGGTTCACACACTGGACACACACACACACACACACACTTGACACACACTGGACACACAGGCACACACATTTGACACACACACACACTGGACACTCAGACAACCTGGACACACACACACACACACTGTACGCACACACACACACTGGACACACACATACACACACACACACACACACTGGACACACAAAAAACCTGGACACACACACACACTGGACACAGGCACACACTGGACACACAAACACACACACTAGGATTAATTTAGTCATAAGTTTAGTATTTGGTCCCATATTCCTTACCTGCAGTGATTACATCAAGCTTGTGATTCTACAAACTTGTTGAACGCATTTGCAGTTTGTTTTAGTTCTGTTTTGGATGATGTTTTTCCCAATAGAAATTGAATGGTGGATAATGTCCTGTCATTTTGGAGTCACTTCACTTGTATTGTCAGTAAGAATAGAAGATGTTTCTGAACACTTCTACATTCATGGGATGCTACCATGATTATGAATAATCATGAATGAATCGTGAATGATGATGAATGAGAAAGTTACAGAGGAACAAGGATCATACCCCCTCTGTTATTGGTAATGGTGAGAGAATAGCCTCTGAAACTTTCTCATTCATAATTGTTCACGCATTCATTCATGATTTTTTCTTAATCATGGCATCATCAGGATTAATTTAGTAATGTTTAGAAACATGTTATCTACTCACTTAGACAGAAAATTACTCCAGTCATCATCCACCATTCAGTTACTATTGGGCAAAACATAACCCAAAACACATCCAAAACAAACTGCAAATGCAACCAACGAGTTTACAACCAAATACTAAACTTTTGACTACTTTAATACACTATAAGTGAAATGATCAGAATACATTTGACTTCGTCAAATGGGGGACTAGATACATAAAGTGCTTTCATTTCTAAATGTTGAAACAGATATGTATTAAAATACCCTCAAATAAAAGGTAATATTATATACTGTCACCTCATATGAAATATTTGATCTCAAATCCAAAATGTTGGAGTACAGAGCCACATATAAAATGTTAGCTTCACTGTCAAACTAGATATGGTGTGGACTGTATACTCAATATAATATAAATCTGATACCTCACTGTCTGTCTTTTGACTGATACTGCTTTTTAAACTGCTCTGGTGAGTCTACTCAAATATTTGTACTATACATGTTTCTCTCTACAAGCAATATTGTGATAATTTCTAATAATGATACATTAATATATGAATAGATATGGCAGGTTTCAGGACAGTGATATATCTGAATATGTTGAAAAAAAATTACTGCCACTATTTTCACCACCAAAGAATAGCAGTGTGGTTTTAATATGATTTGACTCTTTGCAGGCTGTCAGGCTGTCTAGTCACAGAGGAAGGCTGTGATTCTCTGGTCTCAGCTCTGATGTCAAACCCCTCACACCTGAGAGAGGTTGTACCTGAGCTACAATGACCTGGAAGGATTCAGGAGTGAAGCTGCTCTCTGCTGGACTGGGGATCCCCACTGTAAACTGGAGACTCTGAGGTCAGTATTTCTGTAGTTGGTCAACAAGTGATAACTGTTCACCAGATCCACATGTGTTTACCAGGCACACATAGTCCACACCATATGTGTTTGGACAGTGAAGCTTACAGTTTTAAATTTGGTGCTATGCTCCAGCATTTTGGATTTGAGATAGAATGTTTCATATTAGGCGACAGTATATAATGTCACCTTTTATTTTAGGGTATTTTCATACATATCTGAGTTACTGTTTAGAAATGAAAGCACTTTATGTATTTAGTTCTCCCATTTGAAAAAGTCATAATAATTTGGACATATTCACATATATTGTATTAAAGTAGTCATAAGTTTAGTATTTGGTCCCATATTCCTTACCTGCAGTGATTACATCAAGCTAGTGATTCTACAAACGTGTTGAATGCATTTGCAGTTTGTTTTGGTTCACACACTGGACACACTCACACACTGGAAAGACACACTGGTGACAGGCACACTGGACACACACACACACTTAACACACACTGGACACACACGCACACACATACACTGGACACTCAGACAACCTGGACACACACACACACACACACACTGTACGCACACACACACACTGGACACACACACACACACACACACTGGACACACAAACAACCTGGACACACACACACACACTGGACACAGGCACACACTGGACACACAAACACACACACTAGGATTAATTTAGTCATAAATGTAGTATTTGGTCCAATATTCCTTACCTGCAGTGATTACATCAAGCTTGTGATTCTACAAACTTGTTGAATGCATTTGCAGTTTGTTTTAGTTGTGTTTTTGGATGATGTTTTTCCCAATAGAAACTGAATGGTGGATAATGTCCTGTAATTTTGGAGTCACTTCACTTGTATTGTCAGTAAGAATAGAAGATGTTTCTGAACACTTCTACATTCATGTGGATACTACCATGATTATGAATAATCATGAATGAATCGTGAATGATGATGAATGAGAAAGTTACAGAGGAACAAGGATCATTCCCCCCTCTGTTATTGGTAATGGTGAGAGGTTAGCATGTTTTGTTGTAGCCTCTGTAACTTTCTCATTCATAATTGTTCATGATTCATTCATGATTTTTCTTAATCATGGCATCATCAGGATTAATTTAGTAATGTTTAGAAACATGTTATCTACTCACTTAGACAGAAAATTACTCCAGTCATCATCCACCATTCAGTTACTATTGGGCAAAACATAACCCAAAACACATCCAAAACAAACTGCAATTGCAACCAACAGGTTTACAACCAAATACTAAGCTTTTGACTACTTTAATACACTATAAGTGAAATGGTCAGAATACATTTGACTTCGTCAAATGGGGGGACTAGATACATAAAGTAATTTCATTTCTAAATGTTGAAACAGATATGTATGAAAATACCCTCAAATAAAAGGTGACATTATATACTGTCACCTCATATGAAACATTTGATCTCAAATCCAAAATGCTGGAGTACAGAGCCACATATAAAATGTTAGCTTCACTGTCAAACTAGATATGGTGTGGACTGTATACTCAATATAATATAAATCTGATACCTCACTGTCTGTCTTTTGACTGATACTGCTTGTTAAACTGCTCTGGTCAGTCTACTCAAATATTTGTACTATACATGTTTCTCTCTACAAGCAATATTGTGATAATTTCTAATAATGATACATTAATATATGAATAGATATGGCAGGTTTCAGGACACTGATATATCTGAATATGTTGAAAAAAATGTAATGCCACTATTTTCACCACCAAAGAATAGCAGTGTGGTTTTAATATGATTTGACTCTTTGCAGGCTGTCAGGCTGTCTATTCACAGAGGAAGGCTGTGCTTCTCTGGTCTCAGCTCTGAAGTCAAACCCCTCACACCTGAGAGAGTTGAACCTGAGCTACAATGAACTGAAGGATTCAGGAGTGAAGCTGCTCTCTGCTGGACTGGGGAATCCCCACTGTAAACTGGAGACTCTGAGGTCAGTATTCCTGTAGATGGTCAACAAGTGATAACTGTTCACCAGATCCACATGTGTTTACCAGGCACACAGTCCACACCATATGTGTTTGGACAGTGAAGCTTACAGTTTTACATTTGGTGCTATGCTCCAGCATTTTGGATTTGAGATAGAATGTTTCATATTAGGCAACAGTATATAATGTCACCTTTTATTTGAGGATATTTCCATACATATCTGTGTTACTGTTTAGAAATGAAAGCACTTCATGTGTCTAGTTCTCCCATTTGAAAAAGTCGTAATAATTTGGACATATTCACTTATATTGTATTAAATAAGTCTTAAGTTTAGTATTTGTTCCCATATTCCTTACCTGCAGTGATTACATCAAGCTTGTGATTCTACAAACTTGTTGAATGCATTTGCAGTTAGTCTTGGTTGTGTTTTGGATGATGTTTTTCCCAATAGAAACTGAATGGTGAATAATGTCCTGTCATTTTGGGAGTCACTTCACTTGTATTGTCAGTAAGAATAGAAGATGTTTCTGAACTCTTCTACATTCATATGGATGCTACTATGATTATGAATAATCATGGATGAATCGTGAATGATGATGAATGAGAAAGTTACAGAGGAACAAGGATCATACCCACTCTGTTATTGGTAATGGTGAGAGGTTAGCATGTTTTGTTGTAGCCTCTGTAACTTTCTCATTCATTATTATTCATGATTCATTCATGATTTTTTAAATGTTATCTACTCACTTAGACAGAGGATTACTCCAGTCATCATCCACCATTCAGTTACTATTGGACAAAACATAACCCAAAAACACAACCAAAACAAACTGCAAATGCAACCAACGAGTTTACAACCAAATACTCAACTTTTGACTACTTTAATACACTATAAGTGAAATGGTCAGAATACGTTTGACTTCTTCAAATGGGGGGACTAGATACATAAAGTTGTTTCATTTCTAAACGGTGAAACAGATATGTATTAAAATACCCTCAAATAAAAGGTTACATTATATACTGTCACCTCATATGAAACATTTGATCTCAAATCCAAAATGCTGGAGTACAGAGCCACATTGAAAATGTTATCTTTGTCAAAATAGATATGGTGTGGACTGTACACTCAATACGATCTAAATCTGATACCACACTGTCTGTCTTTTTGACTGATACTGCTTTTTAAACTGCTCTGGTCAGTCTACTCAAATATTTGTACTATACATGTTTCTCTCTACAAGCAATATTATGATAATTTATAATAATGAAAAATTAATTTATGAATAGATATGGCAGATTTCAGGACACTGATGTATCTGAACATTTTGAAAAAAATATACTGCCACTATTTTGACCACCAAAGAATAGCAGTGTGGTTTTAATATGATTTGACTCTTTGCAGGCTGTCAGGCTGTCTAGTCACAGAGGAAGGCTGTGCTTCTCTGGTCTCAGCTCTGAAGTCAAACCCCTCACACCTGAGAGGCTGGATCTGAGCTACAATCACCCAGGAGACTCAGGAGTCAGACTGCTCTCTGCTGGACTGGAGGATCCACAATGCAGACTGGAGAAACTCCAAGTATGTGGAGGGTTTATGTCAATGTTCATATCAGACATGTTGGAGTTATCAGGCTAGTTAAGACAAACATTCTGACCACCACTTGGACTATGTTATATAAAGACTGTGTGTGTGTGTGTGTGTGTGTGTGTGTGTGTGTGTGTGTGTGTGTGTGTGTGTGTGTGTGTGTGTGTGTAGTGTGTGTGTGTGTGTGTGTGTGTGTGTGTGTGTGTGTGTGTGTGTGTGTGTGTGTGTGTGTGAGTTCAGGTGTATCCCTCAATGACTGTCTGTTCTTCTGCTTACCGCTACAGTGTGGAACATGGTGGAGAGAACACATTGAAACCTGGACTTAGAAAATGTGAGTGTTGACTGCTGTGATGAATATGATTAAGAATAAGTCTTAATTCAAGTGAAGTCAAAGTCAAAGACCACCATCATTACTTACTTGGTCATATTAAATATCAGCTGTAGTTCTACAGAAGCACAAATCAGGGACACCAAAGTTTACAAAGAGTTGCTTTGACAATGTGTGTGTGTGTGTGTGTACGTGTGTGTGTGTGTGTGTGTTTGTGTGTGTGTGTGTGACGTGTTCCTGTTACATTAGAAATGTGTGTGTGTGTGTGTATTCAGTGTGTGTGTGTGTGTGTGTGTGTGTGTGTGTTCAGGATGTGTGTGTGTGTTCAGGATATGTGTGTGTTCAGGATGTGTGTGTGTGTGTGTTCAGGATGTGTGTGTGTGTGTGTAATTAATGTGAATAAGTGTGTTTTATATTACCATACAGTATAACATATGATCATTGAACAAATCTCAAGTTACCTTAACTTCTCATTTTGATACCTAGTAACATCTACATTAAATGAATTAGTGAAAAGTGAGTTAACATTCTAATGTGAATGATGATGATTTCTAATATTGTGTCTGGTTTCATCCATCAGATGTCTGTGATCTCACACTGGACCTAAACACAGTAAACAGACGTCTCTCTCTGTCTGAGGAGAACAGAAAGGTGACGTGTAGGAGAGAGGAGCAGCCGTATCCTGATCACCCAGAGAGATTTGAGGACTGTAGTCAGGTGCTGTGTAGAGAGGGTCTGACTGGGCGCTGTTACTGGGAGGTAGAGTGGAGTGGGGGAGGGGCTGGTATAGGAGTGGCATATCATGGAATCAGCAGGAGAGGAGGGGTTGATGACTGTTGGATTGGATGTAATGACAAGTCCTGGAGTCTGATCTGCTCTAACAACCGTTACTCTGCCAGGCACAATAATAAGTCCACTACCATAGACGTCCCCTCCTCCAGATCCCACAGAGTAGGAGTGTATCTGGACTGGCCAGCCGGCGCTCTGTCCTTCTACAAAGTCTCCTCTGACACACTGACCCACCTGAACACATTCCACTCCACATTCACTGAGCCCCTCTATCCAGGGTTTTGGGTTTGTGGTGTTGACTCCTCAGTGTCCCTGTAAATAATAACCATGGTAACACTGACACACACACAATCACACAAACTGGACAAACACAGGACACAAACACACACACTGGACACACACACACACACACACACTGGACACATACACACACACACACTAGACACACACACACACACACACTAGATTCACACACACACACACACACTGGACACACACACTGGACACACACACACACTGGACACACACACACACTGGACACACACAAACACTGGACACACACACACAAACACACGCACACACTGGACACACACACACACATACTGAACACACACACACACTGGACACACAATGACACACACTGGACACACAAACACACTTGATACACACACACACACACACACACACACACACACACACACACTGAACAAACACACTGAACACACACACACACCGGAAAAAGACACACTGGACACACACACACACACACACACACAAGGACACACACACACTGATCACACACACACTGGACAAACACACCCACACACTGGACAAACACACACAATGGAAACACACACACTCTGGACACACACACACACTGGACACACACACACAAACTGAACACACACACACAGGACACACACACACACACACTGGACACACAAACACACAGAGGACACACACACACTGGAAACAAACACACAGGACACACACTCATACACACTGGACACACACACATACACACTGGAAGCAAACACACAGGACACACACATATACACTGGACACACACACATCTGACACACACACACACAGGACACACACACTGAACACACACACACACTGGACACACACACACACACACACACACAAACACACTGGACACACACACACACAGAGATGACACACACACAATGGACACACACACACACACATTGGACAAACACACACACACACACAAACAGGACACGAACTCATACACACTGGACACACACACATACACACTGGAAACACACACACAGAACACACACATACACACAGGACACACACACAGGACACACACACTCACACACTGGACACACACACACACACACACCTGACACACACACACACAAACAGGACACACACATGACACACACACACACACCCTGACACACACACACAAACACAGGACACACACACAGGACACACACACACACACTGGACACACACACTCACACTCACTGGACACAAATACTGGACACACACACTGGACACACACACATACGCTGGGCACACACACACTGGACACACACACACACACACTCACACTGGACCCACACACACACACCTGACACACACACACACAGGACACAAACACACACTGGACACACACTCACACACACACACTGGACACACACACTCACACACACTGGACACACACACATACACACTTACACACACACTCACACACACTGGACACACACACAAATATTGGACACACACACTGGACACACACACACTGGACACACACACACACACACAATGGACACACACACATACGCTGGACACACACACACTGGACACACACACACACTCACACTGGACCCACACACATACACACTGGACACACACACACACGACACACACACATACACACTGGACACACACACCTGACACACACACACACACACACAGGACACACACACACCTGGACACACACAAACACACACACTGGACACACACACTCACACACACTGGACACACACACACACACACACACTGGACACATTTCCATGTGTTGGATTTTGATGAAAGGAAATCCCATATAGCCTACTGGACAGGACTTTGCTATGGCATCTTCTGTTTGTGTGTCTCAGGTCAGGTCTGAGCCATGATCAGAATGTGTCTTTGTGTCTATTTCCAGCCCTGCCATTTCAATCAATCAATCAATTTTATTTTTATATAGCCCTTCTTACATCAGCTAATATCTCGAAGTGCTGTACAGAAACCCAGCCTAAAACCCCAAACAGCTAATAATGCAGGTGTAGAAGCACGGTGCTAGGAAAAACTCCTAGAAAGGCAAAACCTAGGAAGAAACCTAGAGAGGAACCAGGCTATGAGGGGTGGCCAGTCCTCTTCTGGCTGTGCCGGTGGAGATTATAACAGAACCATGCCAAGATGTTCAAAAATGTTCATAAGTGACAAGCATGGTCAAATAATAATCAGGAATAAATCTCAGTTGGCTTTTCATAGCCGATCATTAGAGTTTAAAACAGCAGGTCTGGGACAGGTAGGGGGTTCCATAACCGCAGGCAGAACAGTTTAAACTGGAATAGCAGCAAGGCCAGGCGGACTGGGGACAGCAAGGGAGTCACCACGGCCGGTAGTCCCGACGTATGGTCCTAGGGCTCAGGTCTCTCAGTTGGCTTTTCATAGCCGATCATTTAGAGTTGAAAACAGCAGGTCTGGGACAGGTAGGGGGTTTCGTGCCGCAGGCAGAACAGTTGAAACTGGAATAGCAGCAAGGCCAGGCGGACTGGGGACAGCAAGGTGTCATCATGCAAGGTGTCACCATTTCTACCTGTCCTGATCTAGTGTTTCACCCTGACCTCCTCACACCGTCTCACTGTCCATGTCTGCTTTTAGCTCCCAGCAAGGTGTCACCATTTCTACCTGTCCTGATCTAGTGTTTCACCCCTGACCTCCTCACACCGTCTCACTGTCCATGTCTGCTTTTAGCTCCCACCTCTACTTCACTGTGTTATAATGGACCTTATGCTTGTTATGTCACCTCTGTAACCAGTTATCAAACATACTGACCTTTCTGACCCTATCCCATGGCCCTACTTTCTACAACTGAACATTTAAATTCATCTATGAGTTTTGTTTAGTGTCCATTTACTTATCTATGTATTTATTGTATATTGGTATTGTGCTGCAAAGCATCATGGGGGTTTGTATGTGTTGAGATGATCACATTCCAGATAAATGGTTGAACTGATTCCTGTCTCCCGTCTCATCATTATTGAATTGTTATACAGACGTGGTTATGAATATAACGAGACATAACAAAAGATTGGCGATGAGTAAGTCTGAATCTACAGGAACTATTCTGTCTGGAAAGAGTGGGTTTTTACAACTGTTTAAAGCTGTTATTTTCTGTGGTCCAGAATAGGCTAATGTTAGCACAGTGTATTGCTAGCAGAGGCAAGTGCATAGTCTAGCTAGCTAAGAAAGAGCGTTAAACAGTGGTGTAAAGTACTTAAGTAAAAATACTTTAAAGTACTACTTAAGTAGTTTTTTGGGGTATCTTTACTTGACTTTACTATTTATATTTTTGACTACTTTTACTTTTACTTCACTACATTCCTAAATAAAATAATGTACTTTTTACTCCATACATTTTCCCTGACACCCAAAAGTACTCGTTACATTTCGAATGCTTAGCAGGACAGAAAATGGTCAAATTCACACCCTTATCAAGAGAACATCCCTACTACCTCTGATCTGGGGGACTCACTAAACACAAATGCTTTGTTTGTAAATTGTCTGAGTGTTGGAGTGTGCCTCTGGCTGAACGTACATTTTAAAAACAATAAAATCGTCTGGTTTGCTTTATGTAAGGAATATGAAATTATTTATACTTGTACTTTTACTTTTCATACTTAAGTATATTTTAGCAATTACATTTACGTTTGATACTTAAGTATATTTAAAACCAAATACTTTTAGACTTTTACTCAAGTAGTATTTTACTGTGTGACTTTCACTTTTAGTTGAGTCATTTTCTATTAAGGGATTTTTACTTTTACTCAAGTATGACAATCGGGTACTTTTTCCACCACTGGAGTTAACATCGTCATGGACATGTTAACACCAGACAAACCTTTTATTTAAAACTGCTAAATTAGCGAACTTAGGAGGAAACGTCAGTGAGTGAAGTGAATGAAGATCACGTCACAGAGGAAAATATTGCTTTAGTTGAGGACAATATTGAAGTGAGTGACAATCAGGTGCTTATTGAGAAACGAAAAATTATTGGAATTGTTGGAAACATTGGACAGTTTGATGAAAGTATTGAGCAGTGGAGCTCATATACAGAACGGATTGAATATTTTGTTCTTGTAAATTACATGGATGAGGACAACATTGTGCCTCCATGTTTTAGTGTAATGGGGCCAAAGACATTTAATTTACTAGGTAGCCTGCTACAGCCAGACAGAACAGGTAATAAGACGTATGGGGATTTTGTTGAGATACTTAAAGGACTTTTTTTTTACCAGAACCACTAGTTAATGCTGAAAGGTTCAGGTTCCACAGGAGACATCAGGAAGAGGGAGAATCAGTAACAATGTTAGCTGCTGCATTAAAGAAACTACCAGAACACTGTGAGTTTAATGCTGTTCTAAATGACATCATTAGAGACAGACTAGTATGTGGGCTACGGAGTGAAGCTACACAAAAGAGACTGTTGACTGAAAGTCATCTGACCTTGGCAAAGGACTTTGAAATCAGTGTGTCCATGGAACTAGCTGCTAAAGAGGCTCACCAGTTGAGTTCATCAGGAACTTTGTGGGTTCATCTAACAATCCTAATCATCAGCTGATACATTTTAATCTCATACACAGGGTATACCTTCCACCTAGAAAAAATCATTTAATAGAAATCACAACCGCTCCTCTGTGTGATCTATGTAATCAAGGTGCCTTGGGCTCCTTTAATCATATGTACTGGGAGTGACCAGGGGACATGTTTTGGAAAGAGGTATCCTCATACCTTGTTTCCCCAAACTGTTATTACTGAATTATAATTCACCACTGTCATTACAGCAAAGACGTATAATGTTGTCAAGTTGGACGGGTTGGGGTGGTCCCAGGAAGGGTTGGAGGGTGGGTTGGGGTGGTCCCAGGAAGGGTTGGAGGGTGGGTTGGGGTGGTCCCAGGAGGGGTTGGAGGGTGGGTTGGGGTGGTCCCAGGAGGAGTTGGAGGTGGGTTGGGGTGGTCCCAGGAGGGGTTGGAGGGTGGGTTGGGGTGGTCCCAGGAGGGTTGTAGGGTGGGTTGGGGTGGTCCCAGGAGGGGTTGGAGGGTGGGTTGGGGTGGTCCCAGGAGGGGTTGGAGGGTGGGTTGGGGTGGTCCCAGGAGGGGTTGGAGGGTGGGTTGGGGTGGTCCCAGGAGGGGTTGTAGGGTGGGTTGGGGTGGTCCCAGGAGGGGTTGGAGGGTGGGTTGGGGTGGTCCCAGGAGGGGTTGGAGGGTGGGCTGATGCAGCTGAGGTGGGTGATTGTATGTGGTTTATTATAATTGTATTTATCTGCAATAACTAGTTTCCATAATATACTGATATATATTTTAACAGTATTGTGTTTCTAGCTGTATAACCATTCCTGCTGCTATTTGTTCTGATATATATTTTAACAGTATTGTGTTTCTAGCTGTATAACCATTCCTGCTGCTATTTATTCTGATATATATTTTAACAGTATTGTGTCTCTAGTTGTATAACCATTCCTGATGCTATTTGTTCTGATATATATTTTTACTGTATTGTGTCTCCAGCTGTATAACCATTCCTGCTGCTATTTATTCGGATATATATTTTAACAGTATTGTGTTTCTAGCTGTATAACCATTCCTGCTGCTAATTGTTCTGATATATATTTTAACAGTATTGTGTCTCTAGCTGTATAACCATTCCTGCTACTATTTGTTCTGATATATATTTTAACAGCATTGTGTCTCTAGCTGTAGAACCATTCCTGCTGCTATTTGTTCTGATATATATTTTAACAGTATTGTGTTTCTAGCTGTAGAACCATTCCTGATGCTATTTGTTCTGATATATATTTAAACAGTATTGTGTCTCCAGCTGTATAACCATTCCTGCTGCTATTTGTTCTTGTCTGTGTTCCTTTCAAATAAATAAAAAGTTGATCACAGAGTTTCAACTGAAAATCAGAGACCGGGAAATCAAGTCACATGCTTCCACTGTGGCAATGTCATGGTTTCAGCCGAGGCTCCTCCTCCTCCTTGCTCGGGCAGGCTTTGGCGTTCATCTGCTACCGATCTAAGTTTCTGTGTTCTACTTGTTTTGTCTTTATTGTTCACACCTGGTTCCCATTATGTATTGATTTCTTCCCTATTTAACCCTCTGCCTCCCACTGGGTTTTGTGCATGTTTGTTCATGTTTGGTTGTCGTCTGGTGAGCGGGTTTGTTTCCTCCCTGCGTGGAGGTTATGTTATGTACGTTACCTACGAGTAAAGTACGTTTTTTCGATTAGCTATGTGTCCTGCGCCTGACTTCGTCCTACCGCATCACACTGACCTCCTGACAGGCAAGGTGGGACATGCTGGTGGAAGGACATGGATTGTCCAGCCTGTGGTAAAAAGGGACATCAGGCTTCTACATGCTGGTGGAAGGACATGGATTGTCCAGCCTGTGGTAAAAAGGGACATCAGGCTTCTACATGCTGGTGGAAGGACATGGATTGTCCAGCCTGTGGTAAAAAGGGACATCAGGCTTCTACATGCTGGTGGAAGGACATGGATTGTCCAGCCTGTGGTAAAAAGGGACATCAGGCTTCTACATGCTGGTGGAAGGACATGGATTGTCCAGTCTGTGGTAAAAAAGGGACATCAGGCTTCTACATGCTGGTGGAAGGACATGGATTGTCCAGCCTGTGGTAAAAAGGGACATCAGGCTTCTACATGCTGGTGGAAGGACATGGATTGTCCAGCCTGTGGTAAAAAGGGACATCAGGCTTCTACATGCTGGTGGAAGGACATGGATTGTCCAGCCTGTGGTAAAAAGGGACATCAGGCTTCTACATGCTGGTGTAAGGACATGGATTGTCCAGCCTGTGGTAAAAAGGGACATCAGGCTTCTACATGCTGGTGTAAGGACATGGATTGTCCAGCCTGTGGTAAAAGGGACATCAGGCTTCTACATGCTGGTGGAAGGACATGGATTGTCCAGCCTGTGGTAAAAGGGCAACATCGGACAAGTCTCCAGAAACAAAAAGAGAGCAGAGAAATCCCAAAAACGGGAAACAAGAAACAGGCATTCCAACGAAAGACACATAGACATGTTCACACTGTTGAGTAAGAGAACACTGAGGTGAGTGACTCATCAGACCAGGAAGTCACACTGAAAATCCTGACTTTTTCCTGGCGGGCAGCACGGCTACTATGTCTCCCCTTGCTAGAGGGACAGCCGGTGGGTATGGAGATTGACACAGGGGCAGCTGTATCTCTTGTGTCAGAAAAAAGACACTGAAACACCTTCCACTTCAAACAGCGCACCTCGTGTTAAAGACTTACAAAGGTGAATCTGTCGCTGTGAGAGGCATCACTGATGTCACAGTTCAGGTAAACAGACAAACTGAAAAGCTGCCACTCTATGTTGTGAAAGGAGACTATGCATCACTACTGGGATGTTCATAGATGGAGAAAATCACACTGGACTGGCCATCAGTGCATACAATGACACATGGAGACACAGACCTACCTGCCATCTTAAAGAAACATGGAGAAGTCTTTAATGGACAGCTGGGTAGTATGAACGACATTACAGGGAAGCTTAGCATTAAGCCAGACAGCAAACCAACGTTTCTGAAAGCAGGACCTGTACCTTATGCTATCAGACCAAAAGTCAAGTCTGCCTTGGAGGCTTTAGTCAAGAACAAAGTACTGGATCCGGTCAGCATGAGTGAATGCATGAGCAACACCCATCTACCAGTCCTTAACACTAGAACCGTCTGGCCTTTCAGCTAGTAGGGATGGGTAACTCCAATCCTCGGGGTGTCACACTTTTCCCCCATCCCTAGCAAACACAGCTGATTAAACTAATCACATTCTAAATTTAAGATTATGATTAGTTAATTATTGGAGTCAAGTGTGTTAGCTGCGGCTAGGGCAAAAGTGTGACACCAATCAGGCCCCGAGGACTGGAGTTGCCCATCCCTGCACTATAGCAAGGTGTAACACCAATCAGGCCCAGAGGACTGGAGTTGCCCATCCCTGCACTAGAGCAAGGTGTGACACCAATCAGGCCCAGAGGACTGGAGTTGCCCATCCCTGCACTAGAGCAAGGTGTGACACCAATCAGGCCCCGAGGACTGGAGTTGCCCATCCCTGCACTAGAGCAAGGTGTGACACCAATCAGGCCCCGAGGACTGGAGTTGCCCATCCCTGCGCTAGAGCAAGGTGTGCAAACATGGTTGATAAATAAACGCTTGATACATAGTGCATAAACTATTGTAAAGGATTAATTGCGTGAAGAAATATTAATGGAAATATATATATTTTGTAACTTAAAAAAAAGTTTATTCTACAAAGTAATATAAAAAAAGGCCTATAGCCTATTTCTGTTTCCCTTACAATAAAAACTTTACAGTGTAATCCATCTGATCAACTTTATTTGTAGATTCAATTAGTAATAGAGTTATATTACTTAATAAAGTCCATTTACAGTTGATTTTGACAAAGTAGAATGAAAAATATAATAATAATAATAATAATAATAATAATAATAATAATAATAATAATAATAATATAACCAGCCAGGTGCTCAGGTGAAATTATTTGCTGTATTCCTAAACAAAAGCACCAGTGCATGAACATTTATAAAGGATTAATTCCATGAATAAATATTTGTGTTAATATATTAATGACAAGATATACAAACAATAATGTGTTGATTGTATCAGACACTGTACCGAGCCTTTACACATGAACCAATCAAGTCTTCTCTTTATGCTTCAGGTCCACAGTCAGCACACAGCTTCAGGGCTTTGTGTGAGCAAGCCCCACAAACAAATCGGTTGCCCTGCACACAGTTTTTATGGGACTTGTTCCGTCCGCTCTTACTTACTTGACATTGTGTCTTTTCCTGAATTCTTGACATTGTGTCTCTTTTTCCCCAGTGGGAGCTGTGGTTCTTGGGGAAGAGGAGCCTTTATTGTGATTTTTCCCCAGTGGGAGCTGTGGTTCTTGGGGAAGAGGGAGAACAGGACCTGCTGTCTTGACATTGTGTATTTTTCCCCAGTGGGAGCTGTGGTGCTTGGGGAAGAGGGAGAGCAGGACCTGCTGATTTGACATTGTGTCTTTTCTTTTGGCTCCACGTGTCTCAAAACCACAGTCTCAGACAGTCGCTCACTCGGCTGATCTGGTTTCATCTTTCCCCAGATATGAAAAGACACTGAGTAAATTGGTTTCAACATCGGCTGCTAACCAAAACTGAAGTCACATGCACCATTATCAGTTTCTATCTGGTTTCTATTGGCCATTCATCCATTGACGACAGAATATTATGTTACTCGTTGTTGCTTAGTAGCCAGAGCAATGCTCTGGTCATGTGCTAAATGAATGAACAGCAGGGATGTTGGTGAAAATAGTGATATTTGGAAATAGAGCTTCACCTCTTGAATGTTGAGAGTTATTTGATAAAGGTAAGTGTCATAGAAACTGCAGAATATGCTCTTTCAGATACAGCACTATATAGAAATCACAATGTTTTACCTGCATGGGACTCTGAAGGAGGATTTGATAAAGAGATGCTCCTTTCCCTGCATCTGTCAATTACAAGATGCGCCCATCTCTTCATGTACAATTTGACAACTGATAATATTGTCACTCATCAGATTATTGTCAATGTAATCTGGTCTATAGGCTAACTCTTATCATGTGTGAAATGAGTTGAGGTATAGTTCAGGTGTAGTTTTGATGGGCCGGCTGTGAGGCTGACTGGCATCAGTTTGTTTCCCGCTCATCAACTTGGATAGATTCAAGGATATTATTCTAAAGGCCTTCTGCAACATGTAACATGTTTTCATTTCCCACAATACATTTCATTAGTAACAGAGTTATAGTAAATAAAACAGTCCCATAACAGTTTATTTTTACAAAGTAAAACATAAAAGAGAAATGTATCAACCCACAAGGCATGTGGTCAAGTGATTTGCTGCTGATAAACAGGCATAACACAAACTCATCATTACACTATTGTTCTAAATGAATTCAACATCTGCACCCTCCTTATCATTCAGTTAAGCCTCATTTAAAATCAGTTGTGAAGTAAGGTGCACAACTATCGCCCATTCATCCATTTGTCATTTATTCAGTGAGGAAAGAGAGACTCATTAGTGGCACATTGTCTTGGCAGGTTAAGTTGGGAATAGGTGTGAAAACAACGGGTAACAAGGCATAGAATACTTTTCTGTTCGTGATGTAAAAATTCGAACAAATGAGCAGTGTAAAATACAAACATTTAGGAAGAGTCAGGGAGCAGGACATAGGTTTTTTTAGGGTCTGATTCTAGTGTTAAAAGGCAATTCCTCCACTTTTCAACCTCATATTCATCCTCTCCAGCACCACAACAGTGTCTATATTTGTGAAAACAGCACGTTTCTATGATCTGTAGTTAAAAAGACAAGAAGAAAAGTCTTTACAAAATGTGACATAAAAGTAAACCCAGTGATTTTCACCTGCAGTGAGTTTCTAGTTTCCAGCCCAATGGAGTAAACCCAGTGATTTCCACCTGCAGTGAGTTTCTAGTTTCCAGTCCAATGGAGTAAACCCAGTGATTTCCACCTGCAGTGAGTTTCTAGTTTCCAGTCCAGTGGAGTAAACCCAGTGATTTCCAACTGCAGTGAGTTTCTAGTTTCCAGCCCAATGGAGTAAACCCAGTGATTTCCACCTGCAGTGAGTTTCTAGTTTCCAGTCCAATGGAGTAAACCCAGTGATTTCCACCTGCAGTGAGTTTCTAGTTTCTAGCCCAATGGAGTAAACCCAGTGATTTCCACCTGCAGTGAGTTTCTAGTTTCCAGTCCAATGGAGTAAACCCAGTGATTTCCACCTGCAGTGAGTTTCTAGTTTCCAGCCCAATGGAGTAAACCCAGTGATTTCCACCTGCAGTGAGTTTCTAGTTTCCAGTCCAATGGAGTAAACCCAGTGATTTCCACCTGCAGTGAGTTTCTAGTTTCCAGTCCAATGGAGTAAACCCAGTGATTTCCACCTGCAGTGAGTTTCTAGTTTCCAGCCCAATGGAGTAAACCCAGTGATTTCCACCTGCAGTGAGTTTCTAGTTTCCAGCCCAATGGAGTAAACCCAGTGATTTCCACCTGCAGTGAGTTTCTAGTTTCCAGCCCAATGGAGTAAACCCAGTGATTTCCACCTGCAGTGAGTTTCTAGTTTCCAGCCCAATGGAGTAAACCCAGTGATTTCCACCTGCAGTGAGTTTCTAGTTTCCAGCCCAATGGAGTAAACCCAGTGATTTCCACCTGCAGTGAGTTTCTAGTTTCCAGCCCAATGGAGTAAACCCAGTGATTTCCACCTGCAGTGAGTTTCTAGTTTCCAGTCCAATGGAGTAAACCCAGTGATTTCCACCTGCAGTGAGTTTCTAGTTTCCAGCCCAATGGAGTAAACCCAGTGATTTCCACCTGCAGTGAGTTTCTAGTTTCCAGCCCAATGGAGTAAACCCAGTGATTTCCACCTGCAGTGAGTTTCTAGTTTCCAGTCCAGTGGAGGGGATTTTATTGCTCCCCACACCACTGTTAATCTAATTGGGTTTGAAAATCACTGGTTTTAAAATGTTTAAACTTTTAAATTAGGTCTTTTTAACTTTATATATTTTTCTACAAAACACAATTTTCACATATGATCTTCTTTTATTTTTACGGCTGCATTGGACATTTAAAGGTAGTTGTTTTATATATATATAGTTTGCCTCCACAGCAACATGGACACCTGCATACTATAGGAGGACAGGCTCATTGTAAAGACTGGAATGGAATTAATGGAGCGGTATCAAACACTTCATTTATTTATTTAATTTCAGCCATAAAAATGAACCCGTCCTCCTATAGCTCTTCCCACCAGCCTCCTCTCTGTTCTGGTAAAAGAGAAGTTGATAGTATCACATCTTGTTTCTGTTGTATCTACATGTATCTTCATTAAACCACAGGTTTTGTTCTTGAGACGGATGGGGAAGAGTGGGGTGCAAAGGCTTTTGCAACAGTACTTCAGTTAGCACACCCTTGTGACTAATTTTACTTCCTGTTTGAGATACTTGGGAGAAATTCAATGTTATCTTACTACCTTCCCAATACCTTCCCAATGTCTCATATTCACAGTTATCTTTCAACCTTCCCAATACCTTCCCCCATGTCTTATATTCACTGCTATCTTTCGACCTTCCCAATACTTTCCCATAGAGTGCATTGTCCTTTAGTCTCTATGGGCCAGATGGCCAGTTGGTGAGGGCCACAGCATGGGGAAAGAAACTGTTCAGATGGGGGTCTATAACATCCAATCACATAGGTTTACAGCAGCTGACAGTTGCAACATCATTGCTAATAATGCAAACTGCCTTGGTTTAGATAAAGACAAGCTCTGTACAGATGTAGGATCTTAATTTAATCAGCCTGTTGCAGGAGAACTAAAACTTGTTGTGTATTTGAGGGTTAAAAAGGCTTCTGAAGTTTGTAGTTTCCACTTTTCCACCTTTCCCTTTTGAAAAATGTCAATTCATTATAATCCACATGATAATTCAAAAAGTCGTGTTGCTTCAGGATTATTTTCCTGCTGTAGCAAACGGGCTCAAATTAAGATCCTACATCTGTAGCAATATACCTGTCTTTAATGTACATGGCTATATCAGGAGGACAGGATTCTCTTTAGACCATTGTTTTTTGACCATTTTACATATTTTATTTACTGTTGTTTAGGCTGGTTGAATGAGTTCCCTATGAGAGGCTACTTCATCTGCAAGAAAACAGGCGGCCGCACCAGTTTCCTCATATGAAATTAAAAGTAAGTGTGTAGCCTACGCACTTACAAAATGGCTGTTGAAACTGTGGGACACATTTCTAGGCAACATTAAAATTAGGATAAATGTGTTGATTTGAAGGAAAGACGAGCAGACTCTGGTAAGTCTAGGCTACATACAATTACTATATTAGAAAGTTAGGTCGTTTACGGACATTCAATAGTGAGAGTAGGTTTGATATATGATCACTTATCATGCTGACCAACCTGATGGTCTCTGTTGGAAATGTGAAACATATCAGTCCTAGGCTACATGCTCTGTCCTGCTACTGGTAGGCCTGTAACGTTATGGGAACTGATCTGAACAGGTTTAGGCTGGTCATCTAGGATATGTAGGCTATAGCTGAGGTATAGACCTCCATCTGCATATCACTAACAAACCTCTGTTATATATTATAACCTAGCCTACTTTACATAATATACATCTCCTACTTGTTGCAAAAATACTTTCTGAAAGGATCAATGATTTTCCCTCAGATCAATCATGCCCGTTTTAGCCCTTCTGTCTACATTCTCAGATTGAAAGACAACAAATAGCCGACTTTTAATGAATACAAATACGTGTGAGACATGGCCTTGTGTTGCTGCACTGTCTATAACTACCTTAACAAACAGTGACTTATTATTATTATTGACAGTTAACATTGAGAAGAGATGTCACAACCAGATGTTCATCTGATTGCATTAAATAGCCTGACTGTTTCGATATGTCTGTTAGTAAATGTTTTATTTCTAAAAGATCATGAGTAAAAGAGAACAATGGACATTCTAGAATTAGTTGTCACTGTGTTCACCACAACCAACATGCTGCATCTCTGTTTAGGGGTCAGTGGTCTAAAATGAGTCTCTCTGGGGAGAGAGAGGAGGGGGGCCCTGCCTCTAAAACGCGTCTCTCTGGGGAACATGACACCAAAGCTAAGAGGTGAGATAACAATTTTATGAAGAATTTGTTAAGTTTATTTCTAAAATAAATAGCTATCTTAAGAGCTATCATAAATCGCTCTGGATAAGACCATCTGCTAAATCAGGAGTTCTCAATCCGGGGTCAGTGGAGGTACTGCAGGGGTTCTGCAGCACCCTGACTGGACTCGTTGCAATGTAAGACATATGATAGAATTTTCACACGACACGAACACTTTGCCTACTCTTCATTATTGCTTAATATAATGGAATGCATTTTTTTTAACCAATTCTGATAGTTGTTACAAGCGGAATGTTGACAATATTACCGTTATACCAACACACTCTTCACACCCGTTTAACAACTCTAAATAGCTTTGACATCGTAGGCATCAAGTCCCTTGCCAATAATGTTGCCTACTACGTTGCATACAATGTTCATTTTCATCGAAAACATATTTCGCCCTAGATGCCTTCAATTGCCCAATTTATAGCCATGGCCAATTTAGGATTCTTTTTTAACAACGAGATGTTGCGCTCCAAAGGGATAACTTGAAATAACATGATGTAGGTAATTAAATAATCAAAAGAAAAGCGTGTTTATTATACACTTAGAAAAGAAGGTTCCTTATAGAACCAAAAATGCTTCTATCACTTCCTTAATATATGGAATGTTGAGACGCCGAAGTTTATTGTTCAATTAGCTTTTTTGCGTAATGGTCAGGGACAGTATGAGTGTAGCCAGATCCTTTTCACTCGCTATCCTTAATTCATCTTGTGGTTCACCGGATTCATCATCATCGTCGAGGGACAGACGAACGACCTGCTAGCTAAGCTAGCTACTAACCAGCAGCATCCTAGTTATCCTAGCTACCACTACATCAACACCGGATGCCTGTGTCGTATATGATGAATGGTGGCAATTACTGCTGCCAACAAAGAGTCCGTTATGCTGCATCATGTTAGAAGTTTTATTCATACCACGAGGTTACAGCATAAATTACAGACACGCGTTGTCCGGAGAACGACTCGCCAGATTGTTATGCTCGTTCTAACGTCTCATCGTTTAACCCCTATTTATAAACCCTGATGACCCCTCTTCTGGCCAATCACCAGTCTCCCCTGTCTACAACCCACCCCCTGTCTGTGATATGTGGTATTACACCTAAAACATTCCCCCTTGATACTACCATAAACAACATTCCTTCAGTTCCATTTAAAACATTTAACACCATCGTATTGTCAATACACTACATTCCCCCCTTTCGAGACAACCCAAACGTCTCGAAACCAAACAGAATAGGATTATGACTAGTAACAACTTATCTTATTGAATATCTTTAACCTTAAACCAAACCATTCTCCTCTAGAGTGTAAATACCTTTCTTATAAAATATGAATAACTGTTGATGAAATGTTAACACATTACTATGAATCATGAATAAATCTCTATGGAGTGTGAACACATTACTATGAATTATGAATTATGAATAAATCTTTATGGAGTGTGAGAGCGAAAAACCTGTCAGGCAACCTTTGTTCCAAATCCATCCATCCATCAATCAAGACAGTAAAATTCTCTCACGGTTCCTCTGCCCCAGGCAACCACCGCGGTACTCCAGATAAACTCATAAATCATGTAAAGACATTTGAAACTATGATGCCCTTAAATACACCTGTTTCCCCTGTAAACAAAATCCTATCCAGAAATATCCATTGTACGGCTGGTCAACCCATCGAATCGTACAATGAATCTCTCCCTTCCTAGACCTTCTGTCCCTAAACCCCATCGAAATAAACAAAAGCATCTAAAATCCTCATCTGCATTCAATAACATCAAACATCATTCTACTAAAATCAATACCTAAGAATATGACACAATTATGTATTACACATCAAATATGTCTATATTTCATTGCTGACACTGGAATATAGTCCACTACACTTCATCTCCTCCGTAGTTTCCTCCTCCAATGGACTTGTTGATGATGGAATCAGCCACACCCTCCTTGTTTCATCTCCTCCAGTCATATTGTCCCTTCATATTGTCTTTGTTTGAGTATTCCAATCTCCACATGTTCTCCCAAATGCTTCTGGAATGACAAGAAAATAAACGACCAAACAGTATCTTTTGCAAAACCACATTTTCAAATTAAACCTCAACATCAATTTAAGACCTATAAATGATGTATGAATCACATTAACCTATCCCCCCCTTTGATTCATAAATCATACCAAAAATCATACTAATATTGAAAAAAAAAAAAAAACAACTTGAAAAATCATCAAATAATCCAAAATGATATTTATCCATCAGTAGGCCACTTGTCCCTCTTCGTCCAGATCCGGAACAGTCAACAATGGCATCTGAGTGTTGCCTCCAGGCACCACTCCTCCAACCTATCTCAATATCATAACTTTCTCAACGGTCAGTAACATATTACACAGTGCCTTAAAATGTACCCCATCACTGCCCCCTACTGGCCTAACTGATTTTGCATCCAAATGCATCCCTGATATTTTCCAAATGTAACACCATACCATGAATGAAGTACCCCTTCTCCCTTAAACCTACCCTTCAATGATAGGCTTGAAGACTATAACATGTAGCCGTGTCACCCTTTTAACCCTAGATTTAGCTGTGTCCGGTGCTAGCTCTCTTTTAATAGTAAAAGCCTCATATGGAAGCTTAAACGTTGACCTGTAACAACATCCTATCCCCCATAGGGTAAGAATATACTCTATCATCACAAACCCACCAAATATCTCTAAAATTCCCATAGTCACATTGTCAGTCAAAAGCTAATCTTTTAACCATCAAAGTCCTGCTCTTCTTACTACCTGATATATAAAAAATAACCTATTATTTCCATAAACATACCCCTACCTCATATGTTTTATTAGACCAAAAACAACTTTTATCCTCACTGGTTCACCTGAATACTTCAGGTTTCCACTGTTACCTGACTTTACTTTCCATCTAACAATTCCCATAGGGTAATCCATTTACCCAAGGACACTTAAACCCTACTGTTCTGACAACTACATTATTTTATCGGTCAATGACTGTTGCCGACACCACAGTCATGACAAAGCATAACCCTGACCCAGACCCGCTAGAGGCTGCGCAACCGTCCAACACGTCTTGGGCTGGCATCCCCAACAGACATCAACCCTCAAGATTCCTCACTGATTCTTACAGAATGAGTTAATCTATCTCTAATTTCCACAACAGAGGAACAAGCGGCACTGCAGATACCTCTCCCCGTCTGTCATCAAAATCAAAGACCTCATCCTATAACTCCATGATGAATCTATCTTCTCCATTTCAGATTAATCTATATTGTTTCTATCTGCCCTCCTATTTTCCATAACCTCCTGAGTCCCTCTTGCTACCTCTAATTTCAGAAAAGTTGTCATCATCCTTCCTACATTTGCTATTACCATCGTATCATTAATCCCTTCCCAAAGTTACCATTAACGTTGTTGATTTAGTTGATTAATTAAAACCCTTAATTCCCTCTAGTGGGAAACTACCAACATCCTATTCGATTATTCCCTGTTGGAGTGACTACTGTAATAAACTTATCCTTAACTCCCTCTGTGACTGTGGACAGTTTTACAAACTTCAAATCTTCCATTATAAGCATTACTTTATGAATTACATAGCCCTTTAACCAATAATTCCTAACCGGAACAGATTCTAATGCTTGCCCTAAATAAGTACACATATATTCTCCCTGACCTTTCTCTGTAACATTACGCAACATAAGTGAACAGTCCCTCCTAACCCTCTTCTCAACTATACCTCCTTTTACTCCTGGTCCTGATAACAATACTTATTCTCCATAATGATCTCTCCATATGGGAGGAACGTCCCCATCCTAAACCCTAATAAGTGTTTTCCCCCTAAAATTGGTGCTGTATTGGTTCCCTTATAATCAAATGCAATATATTTATGACTTTAATACCTATCAATGTTGAAAGAGTTAAATTACTTCTCACTGTTGTTTTAATAGACTCACGTGGTGATGTCATTATTGTTACTACTTCATCCCAAAGCTCTGAACTCTTTACTTGTACTTCCATCCATCACCACTAGTGTCACTTTTTCCCCCTTTCAGTTCTACCTCTAAACTTTAAACCTTTTGATTATAACAAAAAGTACCCACAATTACCTTGATCTTCCTATTCTAAAGTGTCATTCATTACTGTTCTCTCTCTCCCTTACTACTAACTTTGAACTTAGCTCACTGTCTCAGAGTTCCTTCACCCCTAGTTCTCCTAACTTATTTTAATCTAATCTTTTCTCTCATAACATTTAAAACCTTTTCCCACTGATGTATTGACAAAATTCCTTCCCCACCAATTTTAGAATACGTGATTGGGAATTCCCCACCTGCTCCTGACTCATTACACACAGACTTGGCAAAACCGACTAAACACCTTTTAGCATAACCTCAAATCTCTTGGTGTAAGGATGTAACCCAGAATAACAGTCACCCCTATTAAGTTTATTTTCCCAGACAGATTGTCTAACAGGCAATCTAATACATTATCATCCTTCCTATGATATTATCTTTTAAGCAAATGATTCCCAAAAACCCCACTTCTTAAAATATTCCACCAGACAGTCAGTCGTCCAGTGTGCCTCTGATCGAACACTTCAATTTAAACCATGCATCTCTTCCCACAATATCCTTGATATATTGTCCTAATATTAGTATGTCTATTGTAATTCCTATTTGACTTCTATAGCAGAGCTCAATTGATTCCCGAAGAGTAAACTGTTTTACTACTTCAAATCCCTATCCTAACCTAATTAGTTTATTTTACAGAGTGATATGTTTAACCTCTTTAGGCTGAACCCAGATACGTTTTTCCCCTATTCACTATCACTTCTAATAGTCGGTTGTTTTTACTTTTAGCTATTTTCTCTTCTTCTCTAATCGATGCTATCAGCTGATACCCCCCTTCTGGATATTCTAAACACTCTAGAATATTTAATGTTCACCTGGAGAACAGGTGATCTTGAATTGCCCCTGTATCTTCCTTAAAAATGTTCTCTTGTTTCCTCCTGACTTGTTGCTGTGGATAGGGAACATCTGGTACCCCCTTTGACTGATACAATTGCATTTGATATTGTTCAGTTGAAGCTGTGACAGTGATTGTTGATTTGATTCACTCTGATTCTTCATACTTTTCTTCTTCTCCACCACCAGTTATAAGTTGTATTTGATTGAGTTTTCTTCGTCCAGTTCTTCTCGTTGTGGACCTATCAGTATTCTTCAAAAGGTTATCTTCTAAGTTCTGTTCTTGAAATATCATCTTCCATCATCTTATTACTTTTCTTCAGCATCTTTGCCTCAATGTATTCTTCTTCTCCTCCAATTCTTGGGATTAAAAATGTTCTCCGCAGGTTTTCTCCTTGTCTCTTCTGTATCTTCAGCGTCTCGAGCTGTTCCTCTAGCTCCCTTTACCTCTCCCAAAGTCGTCTCTTCCTCCAGGCCTGATACGCCTCGGTCTATATCTCCTATTTCTTCTTTGCCAGTCGTTGTAGGATAAAATCCTCTTGAACATAGAACACCTTTAATCTCCAAATCTTCATCACTTTCTTCATCAGAACTCAAATCTCTTGTCTCCTTCTTCGTTCAACTTTCATCAGAGATCAAGTCTCCAGTATCCTTCTTCGTTTCTCCTCTTGCCAACTTCCTTCTGATCACAGAGTCATATCCACCCATGCATAACCTCTTCATCATCACTCATCTTCTTTAACTTCCCCTTCTCCTTCACGTTCCAGACATCTCCTATTATTGGGATCCTTTTCTTCATCAGTTTCTCTTCATCTTCATCTTTCTGAACCTCCTTCTCTTCGTTTCCAAACATGTCAGTTCTTCTTACTTCTGGAGTTTTGAATTCATCTTCATCGTTGTTTCTGCTGGTACCCTATCTATTATTAATCTATATTTCTGATGCAATAATCACTCCTGGATAATTATTGTAAGCTGAGAATAAACCTCCCTAAGCTCTACTTTTTAAACCTATCCTATCGCTGACATATTTTATCAATTTCTGTTTGAGAATGAAGGGCAACTTTTGTTTCACTTGCCGGATACCCTAGCAACACTTTAGTTAAAGGATTACCACTATGCACTATATCAACCAATGTACTGACTTTCATAGTCCTGATATTTTTTACCCACTTGTAACAAGCCTTTCTATTCCTTTATTGTGAACTATCCTATTTTAAACCATATAGATTATGTAGCCTTCTTCCCTGTAATTCTTAATAGACCTAACAACTCCAAATAAATCCCAATAAGTCCATTAAACATCATGAATAATTAAAACCAATTTTTATTCCTATATCCTATGTCCCCAATTTATCCATTAGTGTTGACTATATTACCACAACCCATCAAATGCAAGTAAATTAGTCAACTCCAAAGCAATCCCAAAAACAAAACCTCTAACCCTTCAATAAATGATACAATTCCCATCAAATGCCAGTGATACAAGAGCATCCAAAATGCAATTTTTAATGAAATAGTATTTGCCAAGCCCATGCAAAATCGTCATAAGCTCACATATCGTGTAACAATAACCTGTTTGATGACTTGATCCCCTCCACCGCGTCACGTGATCACTTCCTGTATCTCCCTCGCCCCCTCTCTCCTGTCTCTCATGACAAGGGACAAAGACACAGAAACAGCTTTTAATAGTTAATGCCATCACTGAGTATTTCCAACCATTCAATATTCATTCGTTCTACCTTATTCACTCTAAGACTAAACTCAAAACTAACTAAAACGCTCAAAAACATTTATTTTTATGCGTTATTTAATTATTTAATTCACTCTATTATAATCCGTTACCATATATTTAATTTATAAATTCAATAGGTCCCAAAACAAGTTTCATCTTAACCCCCCACCGTTTAAACTAGAATCATCGTGTTAAAATCTCCTTGTGCCTATTTGTTCCATCGTCTGTGTTCCTCTGTCTCCCCCTGCAGTTTAACCAATGTGTTGTTTTGCAGAATCCCACACATGCGCAAATATCATTTTACCCTCATAGATCGCTCCAAAACATTTCATTTAATTTTAATCGTCTTTTAATTTAATTAATTATACCCCGTCACAACATATATTTGATTTATAACTTTACTACATCTTGCCAAATAGTTTAACGTTCCAATAACAGTTACTGTAACGATTTTAAAAGATTCATGTCCAACGTTCCTTCCCGATAGCTATTAAACCCCTGCAAGAAACCCCTATTAAACCCCTGCCAAGAAACCCCAAAGATAGGACCTTACGCCCCCATTTTGTTTCTTCGCCTCAGCACGACCTCATGTCGTAGTTTTTAGTGCCGTAAACCAAACCGTGTCCTAATCTCGTGTCATAAACTCCAACTCCCACGTTTGGTACTGTAGTGTCGCAAAATTAAACGCATGCGCAAATATCATTCCTCAATACAATTTCACCGTGGAAGGAAGATTCTCTACTCTCTCTCCCCAAACAGAATACCAGTCCAGCTGTAATTCCCCATTTCCCCTTTATAGTCAAACAACATTTAACAGCGCTCACAAAACATATAACCTGACTTACAAACACATAAACAAGTTTAAGAGACTTTCACCCGTCGCAACGGAATCTCTAAGGATACGTTAACATGTAGCACACAACACAATTAGCCTGTAGCATTAGCATTTAGCTTAGCCTAAAGTACCTGGTGACACAACACACATTTAGCCGTTAGCATTAGCCGTTAGCATTAGCCACGATGTACCACGTGACCTGAAACAATGAAGAATGAGCTGTAGTCTCTAGCCAACTGCGATATACTACACAAATCAATATCCTGCACCGTTGCCAAATAAATAATCGTCCAATTCTCCCCGTCTAACTTTATGCTGCCTTGAAAGATGAATCTCATATCAAGCGGTTATCCCCAACCAATTTCCCGTCGGCCAGAGGAGGAGTATAACGTAGTTACAACCATTCACTTCATAATTCCCGCTTAAGAAATCAACCTGACTCAGTCTAACTAAGACCTGGATTTCTGGCCCACTCCTGTGAGTCGCCCCATTTTGAGGTCTTTCCAGATTAACGGTGCCCTAAAAATGCATACGTATTCCAACATTAATTGCCAATCCATTGTCACCCGTTACCAATGAAATATAAAGTTCTACCGTTCATCATTGTCCATAGTTACCAATGATCATTGTCCATAGTTACCAATGAAATATAAAGTTCTACCGTTCCTTTTGCTCTAAATTGGTCATTGTCACCCGTTACCAATGAAATATAAAGTTAGCAGACTCTAGTCGACCAGCAGCAACGCCACCTGAGGCTAGGTTATAATGGAGCAGCTCCTCAGTGCACACAAGTCATATCCAATCTAACAAACTCCGAAGCGGCAAGAACACTCACCCTTTCCATGCCTCAAAGAGAGTTAGCTCGGCGCTTGACTGAAACACAGAAGAGACGCAAACCAAAGCCCCACGTTGGGCGCCATTATGTCGTATATGATGAATGGTGGCAATTACTGCTGCCAACAAAGAGTCCGTTATGCTGCATCATGTTAGAAGTTTTATTCATACCACGAGGTTACAGCATAAATTACAGACACGCGTTGTCCGGAGAACGACTCGCCAGATTGTTATGCTCGTTCTAACGTCTCATCGTTTAACCCCTATTTATAAACCCTGATGACCCCTCTTCTGGCCAATCACCAGTCTCCCCTGTCTACAACCCACCCCCTGTCTGTGATATGTGGTATTACACCTAAAACATTCCCCCTTGATACTACCATAAACAACATTCCTTCAGTTCCATTTAAAACATTTAACACCATCGTATTGTCAATACACTACACCTGCATTTCTTGTGGACCGATGGAGCTCCCGGGTTGTTTCTTCCACCTGTTAAATACAGTGGAGGGCTTCTCCCTCTCTCGTTGACGGATGCTGGCTACCTACCATCCCTCTGTCCGGTTCTCCTCTTCACTAGATGGACGGTAACTTTAGTGTTTAACCCCTCTGTGTCCAAGGACTGAACTTTTTGAATATTATTTTCGGGGCGCCTCAAGTTACATTTTTTACAACATTTATTTCTGATTAAATTAGTTCATTGCATCCGCCATGGAGCCCAGTTTCATAATATTACCTTCTGTCCCTGGTTATGAAGTAATCACGAAAAAACAGGCCTTATGTTTGGGCATTTTTCACCCTACCACCTCCTATTAGTTCTATTGAGCTCCGTGACACCGACTCGCCTTCAGAACGTTCTATTCCCAGCCCATTGTTCTGCGTCACAATGCCAGCTTCACTATTGTTATCAATGAGACCTGCCTGCGTTAACCCTGTAGGTTTACCTCAGTTAACTTATTATTACCAAGGTTACTGCTACTTGGTGAGCGTTAACCCTGTAGGTTTACCTCAGGTAACTTATTATTAACAAGGTTATGGCTACTTGGTGAGCATTAACCGTGTAGGTTTACCTCAGGTAACTGATTATTAACAAGGTTACAGTTACTTGGTGAGGGCGCAGAATGTTCACCTGAGGACATGTTGTGGTCACCAATAGTGAGGTGAGACAGTTTAAGAGGCGATGGCTGGCGGATAGCCATTAAACATTTTCTGGTCATGGTTAACCATATTTGTTTTAAGAAAAATGTGTACTATCTAAATAAAACGCATGTCTCTGTCCTCTTTTTCAAGATGTGGGCGATTTAAACAGCCAGAAAATGTTTTTTTAATGAAGAAATAATAAATACATTTCTTTGAGGACTTGCTGTTTCTAAAAGGCTGCTGGGTAATTTGATATGCATCGAAATATTCGTTCCTAGGCATCAAATTGAGCGAATGCTGCGCAGGTTCACTGAGTTGCAAACCAAATGGGTATAATGGGGTGATTGTTGTCTAATCGGGTGGTCTAGCTAATGGATTTGTAGATCTGACGCAGTTGCTACCTCAGATTATGAGCCAATTAAGTATCATAATTAGTTATGTAGTACCCATATTCGGCCACAAGGAGGAGCAAGAGTGCTATAAACCATACTGTTTTTTGCCATAAAAACCCTAAACCTAACAATCAATCAAATGTATTGATAAAGCTCTTTTTACACCAGCAGATGTCACAAAGTGCTATACAGAAACTCTTACCCTACTTATAACCTATTTTAGCCGTAACCCTAACGACTAATTCTAGGGTATGGTAGCCTAGAACACTTATAGAAACTAATTTAGTAATAATATTATCTTAGTAAATACAATTATAGTATTAAATAGCGTTTTGATTATTTATTTTTATTTTTATTATATGTATAATTGCAAGACAGAACACTTGATAAATAAGACACATTTGTTTTATTTTTCAAATGTGGTTTGAATTGGGTGACCTAGTAACCTCTGTGTGAAAGTCCAGCAATTGGCGTGGGGCAGGTTTGAGACTGATCTAATACACTTTATTTCTCAGCTGCCTTACCAATGTCTGTACTTGAATTAATAACTTTTAATTGCTAAATGTTCCCAATAGATGGCAGCATAAGACCACGAAGCATCAGTTATAGGCTACAAGCTGCAATATGATTGACATAAATTAGCATGCAACCAAATACTATGTGTCCCATGATTTTCTAAAATGGTCACTCATTACTTTAGTGAGCTATATATCTCGTATTAGGCCTGTGATGCTTTTGGAAGAGCAATTAAATAGTGACTATAGCAGGTGTTGAACCCCGGGTAAATAATCACTAGTCAGATGATCCAACCTCAACCCTACTATACATGCATTTTTAAATATCTAATATTGCGATTAAACAACCTCGGAATAGACAAGACAAGAGTTTGTCTTCCAGCTCGCCAATAAATTACATCATGCAACCCTCCCGGTTAGCAAATGTACCTAAACATGCCCCTCGCTTGTGCTAGAAGGCAGAGTGCTCGCTCCTGGTTGATGAATCTGACAATTAATGTACTAGGAATATACGTTTTTCTCGACCAGAGGTGACTAAATTAATGTTCAGGCTTATTGATAATCGTTATAGTAATGAAGTATAATTTCAAAACATGAGCATAAAAACAGCTAATAATAAACATGAATCATCATTATATTATTTCACAGTAATCTGTTAAATGCTTTTTCAGTCGTTCATCTTGCTTCAGCAGTGTGGAAAGGGACAGTAAAAAGCATGTGCAGGAGTTTTCCTGTGAGGGGGAGTGGTGGTGTATCCAGGGAGAAAACTAAACTAACCTTCTGAAATGTCATTCATGGTCTTACGCTGCCATCTATTGGAATTATTTAGCAACTGCAGTAGTACTGAATAAAATATATCCTTACTAAAATAGTAATTACTCAGAATTACAAAATATGACATTTTCTAGTTCATTTTATCACTTACAACCATAAAATAACCATTTATAGCATAACAAACAATGAAACTGACAAAAACCAAAAACACCATACATTTAGTTAACTATATATATATACTATTTATTTAGATGGGTGACATTATCTGCCAAAGTAATACCACTGTAGATAAAGAAGAGCTCTCCAGTAGGTGAACCAAAACATTCAAAGACCATTTTCTCAAAAATGAGGTTACAAGTTTATCATCTTTAAAAGCAGAATTACTTTCCCATTGTTCCTCAACTGTAGTGTATGATATACCTTTTTCTAGCTGAGTCCCTACTTTTATCCAATGTAAAAAACACAATTTCAAATTTTGCTACATTATATCTAATCGAGCCGGTCGGTCACATTTGACTGTGTAAAATCTAGCAGTACTATTTATTTCTCTGAGAGTGAGACAGATATATATTATTACTGTGTAAAACCTAGCAGTACTACTTATTTCTCTGAGTGAGGCAGATATATATTATTACTGTGTAAAACCTAGCAGTACTACTTGTTTCTCTGAGAGTGAGGCAGATATATAGCATTTTGCAAAAAAACATGATTATTTGTCTCTCTAAAATGAAACCATCAAGTGATAGATTTTAAACAAATACATGTCTGTCATTGAACAACCCCATGCCATGATTAGCTACTGAAAAAACACACCAATCTCTTTCATAATTTCTTTAAACAATAAAAGCTCATTTACGAACATTTCTGAAAATGGATATATAGCGTTTTGGCATAAAACTTGTTTCCCCATCTGAGCTCAGAGTAGATGAGAGACGTAATGTTTGTCTCTGTTGTGTTGAAGTCCAATCAAGCAGGAGAGACCAGCCTCCCCTGTACCCAGCTGTGTGTCCATGAAGAGTGACCAGTCTATGCATCAACCTCTATCCTTTAGAGAGGGAGACTTTTCTAGTGAACAAAGGTAAGAAGAACTCATGGGTCATGGTCAGTGAGTTAAACAACACTGTCTCTAGTCATTTCTCCTCTCCCATTTTCCCATTTATTTTTGTTGTTTTCATAATCCATAGGCTAATCCTTTTTTCCATTTTCATAGTCCTGAAATAATATTACACAAACACAACATTCCCTCCCTGTGTGTGTGTGTGTGTGTGTGTGTGTGTGTGTGTGTGTGTGTGTGTGTGTGTGTGTGTGTGTGTGTGTGCACTCCCTGGATGAGGAGATGTAATCTGATGTTTTGTCCACAGAAACCAACAGGAAAGATCAGAGTCAGAGATTCTCAGTGGTCAGTCATCCCAGAGTCATCAAACAGACCTGGCCTCCATATTCAGTGTATGTGGTCCTGTTATGTACATTTGTTTTTGTTTACCTCAAGTAAAGTTGATCTGTCAATCATTCATTAATGTGTTAATGAGAAAGCATTTAGTCTCTTGCTTAACTTATTTACTTGATTTATTTCAGTTGCTTGAAGAGAATATTATGACATTTGTGAAGAATGAGCTGAAGATGTTTCAGAGGATTCTTAGTCCAGAACTCCCAGAAGGCTTTGAGAGTCAGAAGCAGGATAAGGAAGTGGTGGATGCTGAAGATGAGAAGCAGGAGAGCAGTGCCAGAGAGGGGGCTCTGAAGATCACACTGCACCTCCTGAGGAAAATGAACCAGAAGGAGCTTGCTGACACACTGGAGAAAAGTAAGAGCTGTCTGCCTCATGTTGAATGCTGTTTTATAACAAACATTTAAAAACTGTAGCTAAAGTACAGCTAAAGTAGCTGTGCAACTCAATGATATTGTAGCAGCCTTAACACAACACCCAGTGACCTCATTAAGTAGCAGCAGGGATGTGTTGTGTTGATTAATTTAGACAGAGAGAAGAGGAGAGAGAGAGAGAGAGAGAGAGAGAGAGAGAGAGAGAGAACATTATTAATGCCATATAATGATATAAATCAGTCACACCAGTATGTAATGCATTATGAAAACATTTACAGATTTATACAGACAGTTAGGAGAATAAATGATTATAATTTAAACTTTATAAGACAGTCTTACAATACTGTAGGCATTAAAACAGATGTAATATTAATATCCTCTGTGTTATTTCTAGATTCAGATGAGCGTGCTGTGATTTTCCAACGTGAACTCAAATCTAATATAAAGAAGAAGTTTCAATGTGTATTTGAGGGGATCGCTAAACAAGGAAACCCAACACTTCTCAATAAGATCTACACAGAGCTCTACATCACAGAGGGTGGAACAGGAGAGGTCAATAATGAACATGAGCTGAGACAGATTGAGACAACAACCAGGAAACAAGCAAGACCAGAGACTGCAATCAAATGTAACGACATCTTCAAACCCTTAACTGGACAAGACAAACTTATCAGAACTGTGCTGACAAAGGAGTCGCTGGCATTGGAAAAACAGTCTCTGTGCAGAAGTTCATTCTGGACTGGGCTGAAGGAAAAGCAAATCATGATGTCCAATTTGTATTTTCATTCCCTTTTCGGGAGCTGAATTTGATGAAAGGGGAAAAACACACTTTCATTGAACTTCTCAATCACTTCTCAATGGAAACCAAAGAATCAAGAATCTCCAACTACGACAAGTACAAAGTTCTGTTCATCTTTGATGGTCTGGATGAGTGCCGACTGCCCCTAGACTTCCAGAAGAACAAGATCTGTTGTGACGTCACAAAGTCAACCTCAGTGGATGTTCTGCTGACAAATCTCATCAAGGGAAATCTGCTTCCCTCTGCTCTCCTCTGGATAACTACCCGACCTGCAGCAGCCAATAAGATCCCTTCAGTGTGTGTTGACCAGGTGACAGAGGTACGAGGGTTCAATGACCCACAGAAGGAGGAGTACTTCAGGAAGAGATTCAGTGAGGAGGACCTGGCCAGCAGAATCATCTCACACATAAAGACATCAAGGAGCCTCCACATCATGTGCCACATTCCAGTCTTCTGTTGGATTTCTGCAATAGTCCTTGAACAAATGCTGAAACATAAGAGAGAAGAGATGCCCAAGACTCTGACTGAGATGTTCATACACCTTGTGGAGTTTCATACCAAACAGAAGAATGAAAAGTATCTTGGGAAAGAAGAGACAGGTCCACACTGGAATAAAGAGAGCAATCTGTCACTGGGAAAACTGGCTTTTCAACAGCTTGTGAATGGCAATCTGATTTTCTATGAAAAAGACCTGAAAGAGGCTGGCATTGATGTCAATGAAGCCTCAGTGTACTCAGGATTGTGCACACAGCTCTTTAAAGAGGAATGTATGCTGTACCAAGACAAGGTGTACTGCTTCGTGCATCTGAGCATTCAGGAGTTTCTGGCTGCTGTATATGTGCTCCTCTCATTCATCAACAACAATGAGAATCTAATGGCCAAACGTCAATCAACGTCCAGCAACTTTTTTGCACTGTTCAGAGACAAGCCTGAAGTTACTTTCTACAAGAGTGCTGTGGATAAAGCCTTACAAAGTGAGACAGGAAACCTGGACCTGTTCCTCCGCTTCCTTCTGGGCCTCTCTCTGGAGTCCAATCAGAAGCACTTACGAGGTCTACTGACAAAGACAAGAAGCAGCTCACAGAGCCATGAAGAAACAGTCAAGTACATCAAGGAGAAGATCAGGGAGAATCCCTCTCCAGAGAGGTGCATCAATCTGTTCCACTGTCTGAATGAACTGAATGACCATTCTCTAGTGGAGGAGATCCAAAGCTACCTGAGATCAGGAAGTCTCTCAGAAGAAGAACCGTCACCTGCACAGTGGTCAGCTCTGGTCTTTGTGTTGCTGACTTCAGAAAAGGAGCTGGATGTGTTTGACCTGAAGAAATTCTCCAGATCAGAGGAAGGTCTTCTGAGGCTGCTGCCAGTGGTCAAAGCCTCCAGAGCTGCTCTGTGAGTACATAACATAACATTTAAGTACTAATCATCAGGAAGAAATATTCAATTTAGAGAAAAATATGTATTAGAATATGTATATAATATATCATATTAAATTGAAAAACTTACTGAATCAGTGCATTGGTGTTCACATTAGTATAACATTATAACCATACAATTCTAGGAGACGGAAGATGAATCTATATGTTGTTTGAGAGAATAAACCAAATGCATCTGCCATTGTCCTTCTACACTACTGGTGTTAAATTAACAGTGTGTTTCTGAAATCATGATGATCTCTTTGCAGGCTGTCAGGCTGTGGAGTCACAGAGGAAGGCTGTGCTTCTCTGGTCTCAGCTCTGAGTTCAAACCCCTCACACCTGAGAGAGCTGGATCTGAGTAACAATGACCTGAAGGATTCAGGAGTGAAGCTGCTCTCTGCTGGACTGGGGAGTCCCCACTGTAAACTGGAGACTCTGAGGTCAGTATTCCTGTAGTTGGTCAACAAGTGATAACTGTTCACCAGATCCACATGTGTTTACCAGGCACACATAGTCCACACCATATGTATTTGGACAGTGAAGCTTACAGTTTTACATTTGGTGCTATACTCCATCATTTTGGATTTGAGATATAATGTTTCATATTTGGTGACAGTATATAATATCACCGTTTATTTGAGGTTAATGGTGAGAGGTTAGCATGTTTTGTTGTAGCCTCTGTAACTTTCTCACTCATTATTATTCATGATTCATTCATGACTTTTCTTAATCATGGCATCATCAGGATTAATTTAGTAGTGTTTATAAACCTGTTATCTACTCACTTAGACAGAAAATTACTCCAGTCATCATCCACCATTCAGTTACTATTGAACAAAACATAACCCAAAACACAACCAAAACAAACTGCAAATGCAACCAACAAGTTTGGGACCAAATACTAAACTTTTGACAACTTTAATACACTATAAGTGAATTGGTCAGAATACTTATGACTTGTTCAAATGGGGGGACTAGATACATAAAGTGCTTTCATTTCTAAATGGTGAAACAGATATGTATGAAAATACCCTCAATAAAAGGTGACATTATATACTGTCACCTCATATGAAACATTTGATCTCAAATCCAAAATGCTGGAGTACAGAGCCACATTTAAAATGTTAGCGTCACTGTCAAAATATATATGGTGTGGACTGTATACTCAATACAATCTAAATCTGATACCTCACTGTCTGTCTTTTGACTGATTCTGCTTTTTAAACTGCTCTGGTCAGTCTACTCAAATATTTGTACTATACATTTTTCTATCTACAAGCAATTCTTTGATAATTTGTCATTTCTAATAATGATACATTAATTTATGAATAGATATGTCAGGTTTCAGGATGCTGATATATCTGAATATGTTGAAAAAAATATACTGCCACTATTTTCACCACCAAAGAATAGCAGTGTGGTTTTAATATGATTTGACTCTTTGCAGGCTGTCAGGCTGTCTAGTCACAGAGAAAGGCTGTGCTTCTCTGGTCTCAGCTCTGAAATCAAACCCCTCACACCTGAGAGAGCTGGATCTGAGTAACAATGACCTGAAGGATTCAGGAGTGACGCTGCTCTCTGCTGGACTGGGGAATCCCCACTGTAAACTGGAGACTCTGAGGTCAGTATTCCTGTAGTTGGTCAACAAGTGATAACTGTTCACCAGATCCACATGTGTTTACCAGACACACATAGTCCACACCATATGTGTTTGGACAGTGAAGCTTATAGTTTTACATTTGGTGCTATGCTCCAGCATTTTGGATTTGAGATATAATGTTTCATATCAGGCAACAGTACAGAATGTCACCTTTTATTTGATGTTAATGGTGAGAGGTTAGCATGTTTTGTTGTAGCCTCTGTAACTTTCTCATTCATTATTATTCAAGATTCATTCATGATTTTTCTTAATCATGGCATCATCAGGATTAATTTAGTAGTGTTTAGAAACATGTTATCTACTCACTTAGACAGAAAATTACTCCAGTCATCATCCACCATTCAGTTACTATCGGGCAAAACATAACCCGCAACACAACCAAAACAAACTGCAAATGCAACCAACGAGTTTGGATCAAAATACTAAACTTTTAACTACTTTAATACACTATAAGTGAATTGGTCAGAGTACTTATGACTTCTTCAAATAGGGGGACTAGATACATAAAGTGCTTTCATTTCTAAACGGTGAAACACATATGTATTAAAATATCCAAAAATAAAAGGTTACATTATATACTGTCACCTCATATGAAACATTTGATCTCAAATCCAAAATGCTGGAGTATAGAGCCACATTTAAAATGTTAGCTTCACTGTCAAAATAGATATGGTGTATACTCAATACAATCTAAATCTGATACCTCACTGTCTGTCTTTTGACTGATAGTGCTTTTTAAACTGCTCTGGTCAGTCTACTCAAATATTTGAACGTTATATTTGTCTCTCTACAAGCATTACTTTGATAATTTGTCATTTCTAATAATGATACATTAATTTATGAATAGATATGGTAGGTTTCAGGACTCTGATATATCTGAATATGTTGAAAAAATATACTGCCACTATTTTCACCGCCAAAGAATAGAGCAGTGTGATTTTAATATGATTTGACTCTTTGCAGGCTGTCAGGCTGTCTAGTCACAGAGGAAGGCTGTGCTTCTCTGGTCTCAGCTCTGAAGTCAAACCCCTCACACCTGAGAGAGCTGGATCTGAGTAACAATGACCTGAAGGATTCAGGAGTGAAGCTGCTCTCTGCTGGACTGGGGAATCCCCACTGTAAACTGGAGACTCTGAGGTCAGTATTCCTGTAGTTGGTCAACAAGTGATAACTGTTCACCAGATCCACATGTGTTTACCAGACACACATAGTCCACACCATATGTGTTTGGACAGTGAAGCTTATAGTTTTACATTTGGTGCTATGCTCCAGCATTTTGGATTTGAGATATAATGTTTTATATGAGGTGACAGTATATAATGTCACCTTTTATTTCAGGATATTTTCATACATATCTGTTTTACCGTTTAGAAATGAAAGCATTTTATGTGTCTAGTTCTCCCATTTGAAGAAGTCGTAATTATTTGGACAAATTCATTTAGTCAGAAGTTTAGTATTTGGTCCCATATTCCTTACCTGCAGTGATTATATCAAGCTTGTGATTCTAAAAACTTGTTGAATGCATTTGCAGTTTGTTTTGGTTGTGTTTTGGATGATGTTTCTCCCAATAGAAACTGAATGGTGAAAAATGTCCTGTCATTTTGGAGTCACTTCACTTGTATTGTCAGTAAGAATAGAAGATGTTTCTGAACACTTCTACATTAATGTGGATGCTACTATGATTATGAATAATCATGAATAAATCGTGAATAATGATGAATGAGAAAGTTACAGAGGAACAAGTATCATACCCCCTCTGTTATTGGTAATGGTGAGAGGTTAGCATGTTTTGTTGTAGCCTCTGTAACTTTCTCACTCATTATTATTCATGATTCATTCATGATTTTTCTTAATAATGTCATCATCAGGATTAATTTAGTAGTGTTTAGAAACATGTTATCTACTCACTTAGACAGAAAATTACTCCAGTCATCATCCACCATTCAGTTACTATCGGGCAAAACATAACCCAAAACACAACCAAAACAAACTGCAAATGCAACCAACGAGTTTGGGACCAAATACTCAACTTTTGACTACTTTAATACACTATGATTGAATTGGTCAGAATATGTTTGACTTCATCAAATGGGGGACTAGATACATAAAGTGCTTTCATTTCTAAATGTTGAAACAGATATGTATTAAAATACCCTCAAATAAAAGGTGACATTATATACTGTCACCTCATCTGAAACATTTGATCTCAAATCCAAAATGCTGGAGTATAGAGCCACATTTAAAATGTTAGCTTCACTGTGAAAATATATATGGTGTGGACTGTATACTCAATACAATCTAAATCTGATACCTCACTGTCTGTCTTTTGACTGATACTGCTTTTTAAACTGCTCTGGTCAGTCTACTCAAATATTTGTCATATGCATTTTTCTATCTACAAGCAATACTTTAATAATTTATCATTTCTAATAATGATACATTCATTTATGAATAGATATGTCAGGTTTCAGGACACTGATATATCTGAAAATGTTGAAAAAATAAACTGCCACTATTTTCACCACCAAAGAATAGCAGTGTGATTTTAATATGATTTGACTCTTTGCAGGCTGTCAGGCTGTCTAGTCACAGAGGAAGGCTGTGCTTCTCTGGTCTCAGCTCTGAAGTCAAACCCCTCACACCTGAGAGAGCTGGACCTGAGCTACAATCACCCAGGAGACTCAGGAGTCAGACTGCTCTCTGCTGGACTGGAGGATCCACACTGCAGACTGGAGAAACTCAAGTATGTAGAGGGTTTATGTCAATGTTCATATCAGACATGTTGGAGTTATCAGGCTAGTTAAGACAAACATTCTGACCACCACTTGGACTAAGTCATATAAAGACTGTGTGTGTGTGTGAGTGTGTGTGTGTGTGTGTGTGTGTGTGTGTGTGTGTGTGTGTGTGTGTGTGTTGTGTGTGTGTGTGTGTGTGAGTTCAGGTGTATTCCTCAATGACTGTCTGTTCTTCTGCTTACCGCTACAGTGTGGAACATGGTGGAGAGAACACAATGAAACCTGGACTTAGAAAATGTGAGTGTTGACTGCTGTGAAGAATATGACTAAGAATAAGTCTTAATTCAAGTGAAGTCAAAGTCAAAGACCACCATCATTACTTACTTGGTCATATTAAATATCAGCTGTAGTTCTACAGAAGCACAAATCAGGGACACCAAAGTTTACAAAGAGTTGCTTTGACAATGTGTGTGTCTGTGTGTGTGTGTGGCGTGTTCGTGTTACTTTAGAAATGTGTGTGTGTGTTCATGCATGCATGAAGGTGTGTGTGTGTTCAGGGTGTTTGTGTGCGTGTGTGTTCAGGATGTGTGTGTGTGTTGTGTGTGTGTGTGTGTGTGTTCAGGATGTGTGTGTTTGTGTGTGTGTGTGTGTGTGTGTTCAGGATGTGTGTGTGTGTGTGTGTTCAGGATTTGTGTGTGTGTGTGTGTTCAGGATGTGTGTGTGTGTGTGTGTGTGTTCAGGATGTGTTTGTGTGTGTGTGTGTGTGTGTGTGTTTAGGATGTGTGTGTTTGTGTGTGTCCAGCTTGTGTGTCCAGTGTGTGTGTGTGTGTGTGTTCAGGATGTGTGTGTGTGTGGCGTGTTCATGTTACGTTTGAAATGTGTGTGTGTGTGTATGTGTACAGTGTGTGTATGTGTACAGTGTGTGTGTGTGTTCAGGATGTGTGTGTGTGTGTGTTCAGGATTTGTATCTTTGTGTGTGTGTGTGTTCAGGATTTGTGTGTGTCCAGTGTGTGTGTGTAATTAATGGGAATAAGTGTGTTTTATATTACCATACAGTATAACATATGATCATTCAACAAGTCTCAAGTTACCTTAACTTCTCCTTTTGATACCTAGAAACATCTACATTAAATGAATTAGTGAAAAGTGAGTTAACATTCTAATGTGAATGATGATGATTTCTAATATTGTGTCTGGTTTCATCCATCAGATGTCTGTGATCTCACACTGGACCCAAACACAGTAAACAGATTCCTCTCTCTGTCTGAGGAGAACAGAAAGGTGACACGTAGGAGAGAGGAGCAGCCGTATCCTGATCACCCAGAGAGATTTGAGGTCTGGCCACAGGTGCTGTGTAGAGAGGGTCTGACTGGGCGCTGTTACTGGGAGGTAGAGTGGAGTGGGAGAAGGGCTGGTATAGGAGTGGCATATAAAGGAATCAGCAGGAGAGGATGGGGTGACTGTAGGATTGGATACAATGACAAGTCCTGGAGTCTGATCTGCTCTGACAACAGTTACTCTGCCTGGCACAATAATAAGTCCACTACCATAGACGTCCCCTCCTCCAGCTCCCACAGAGTAGGAGTGTATCTGGACTGGCCAGCCGGCACTCTGTCCTTCTACAGTGTCTCCTCTGACACACTGACCCACCTGAACACATTCCACTCCACATTCACTGAGCCCCTCTATCCAGGGTTTAGGGTTTATGGTGATGACTCCTCAGTGTCCCTGTAAATAATAACCATGGTAACACTGACACACACACAGGACACACACACACTGGACACACACACACACTGGACACACACACACACACACACACCTGACACACACACACTGGACACACACACACACACACACCTGACACACACACACAGGAAACACACACAGGACACACACACACACTGGACACACACACACACACACACTGGACACACACACACACTGGACACACACACACACACACACACACACTGGACACACACACACACACTGGACACACACAAACACACACACACACACTGGACACACACACTGGACACACACACATACGCTGGACACACACACACACACACACTCACACTGGACCCACACACATACACACTGGACACACACACACTGAAACACACAAACACACACACACAGTGGACGCACACACTGGACACACACACATACGCTGGACACACACACACTGGACACACACACACACACACACTCACACTGGACACACACACACATACACACAGGACACACACACCTGACACACACACAGGACACACACACTGGACAGACACACACACTGGACACACACACACACACACACTAGACACACACACACACTGGACACACACACCTGACACACACACACACACAGGACACACACACTGGACACACACACACACAGGACACACACACTGGACACACACACACACACACTGAACACACACACACACACACACACTGGACACACACACTGGATACACAAACACAATGGACACACACACACTGATCACACACACACACTGAACACACACACGCTGAACACATACACACACTGGACACACACACACACACACACACACACACACACACACTGGACACACACACACTGGACACACACACACACTGGAAACACACACACTGGACACACACACACACACTGGACACGCATCCACACACACACACTGGACACACACACACACACACTCTGAAACACACACACACTGGACACACACACACACACTGAACAAACACACTGGACAAACACACACTCTGGACACACACACACACTGGACACACACACTGAACACACACACACTGGACACACACACACTGGACACACACACACTGGATACACACACAAACACACACACAGAGGACACACACACACTGGGGACACACACACACTGGACAAACACACACACACACACACAAACACACACACACACACACACTGGACACACACACTCACACACACTGGACACACACACACACACACACAGGAAACACACACAGGACACACACACACACTGGACACACACACACACCTGACACACACACACAGAACACACACACACTGGACACACACAAACACACACACACAGTGGACGCACACACTGGACACACACACACACACTGGACACACACACATACGCTGGACACACACACACACACACACACACTCACACTGGACCCACACACACCTGACACACACACACACAGGACACACACACACACACACTCACACACACTCACACACACTGGACACACAAACACACTGGACACACACACTCACACACAATGGACACACACACACACACACACTGGACACACACAAACACACACACACAGTGGACGCACACACTGGACACACACACATACGCTGGACACACACACACTGGACACACACACTCACACTGGACACACACACACACACAGGACACACACACTGGACACACACTAACACTGGACACACACACACACTGGACACACACACACACACACACTGGACACACACACACACACACACAGAACACACACACTGGACACACACACACACACACTGGACACACACACACTGGACACACACACACTGGACACACACACACACACACACACACACTGGATACACACACTGGATACACACACGCTGAACACACACACGCTGAAGACACACACGCTGAACACACACACAAACACACACACACTGGACACACACACACACTAAACATACACGCTGGATACACACACACACTGAACACACACACACTGGACACACACAAACACACACACACAGTGGACGCACACACTGGACACACACACATACGCTGGACACACACACACACACACACACTCACACTAGACACACACACACACACAGGACACACACACTGGACACACACACACTGGACACACACACACACTGGACACACACACACACTGGACACACACACACATACGCACTGGACACACACACCTGACACACACACACACACAGGACACACACACTGGACACACACACACACACAGGACACACACACTGGACACACACACTGGACACACACACACACACACACACACTGGACACACACACTGGATACACAAACACAATGGACACACACACACTGAACACACACACGCTGAACACACACACACACTGGACACACACACACACACACACACACACTGAACACACACACACTGGACACACACACACTGGACACGCATCCAAACTCACACACTGAACACATACACACACACATACTGGACACACACACCTTGAACACACACACACACACAGGACACACACACACACACACACTGGACAAACACACACTGGACACACACACACACTTACACACACTGGACACACATACATACACTGGACACACACACACACACACTGGACACACACACTGAACACAACCAGCCCTGCCATTTCTACCTGTCCTGATCTAGTGTTTCACCCCTGACCTCCTCACACCGTCTCACTGTCCATGTCTGCTTTTAGCTCCCACCTCTACTTCACTGTGTTATAATGGACCTTATGCTTGTTATGTCACCTCTGTAACCAGTTATCAAAAATACTGACCTTTCTGACCCTATCCCATGGCTCTACTTTCTACAACTGAACATTTAAATTCCTCTATGAGTTTTGTTTTGTGTCCATTTACTTATCTATGTATTTGTTGTATATTGGGGTTGTGCTGCAGAGCATCATGGGTGTTTGTATGTATTGAGATGATCATGTTCCAGATAAATGGTTGAACTGATTCCTGTCTCCTGTCTCATCATTATTGAATTGTTATACAGACGTGGTTATAAAACCCACAAGACATAACAAAAGATTGGTGATGAGTAAGTCTGAATCTACAGGAACTATTCTGTCTGGAAGAAGTGGGTTTTTACAACTGTTTAAAACTGTTATTTTCTGTGGTCCAGTCTAGGCTAATGTTAGCACAGTGTATTGATAGCAGAGGCAAGTGCATAGTCTAGCTAGCTAAGAAAGAGAGTTAACCAGTGGTGTAAAGTACTTAAGTAAAACTACTTTAAAGTACTACTTAAGTAGTTTTTTGGGGTATCTGTACTTGACTTTACTATTTATATTTTTTACAACTTTTACTTTTACTTCACTACATTCCTAAAGAAAATAATATACTTTTTACTCCATACATTTTCCCTGACACCCAAAAGTACTTGTTACATTTTGAAAGCTCAGCAGGACAGAAAATGTTCCAATTCACACCCTTATCAAGAGAACATCCCTACTGCCTCTGATCTGGTAGACTCACTAAACACAAATGCTTTGTTTGTAAATTGTCTGAGTGTTGGAGTGTGCCTCTGGCTGAACGTACATTTTAAAAACAAGAAAATTGTCTGGTTTGCTTTATGTAAGGAATTTGAAATGATTTATACTTGTACTTTTTACTTTTGATACTTTTGTATATTTTAGCAATTACATTTACTTTTGATACTTAAGTATATTTAAAACCAAATACTTTTAGACTTTTACTCAAGTAGTATTTTACTGGGTGACTTTCACTTTTAGTTGAGTCATTTTCTATTAAGGTATCTTTACTTTTACTCAAGTATGACACTTGGGTACTTTTTCCACCACTGGAGTTAACATCGTCATGGACGGCAGAAAAGGACTGGAGACGGACATCGGAGTGGGAAAACAACGTGATTAAAAAGGAGGAATATACAGTGATTAAAGGAAAGGACATTTATTCAACTGTGAAGACAAACCTTTTAATTAAATCTGCTAAATGAGCGAATTTAGGAGGAAACATCAGTGAGTGAAGTGAATGAAGATCACGTGACTGAGGAAAATATTGCTTTGGTTGAGGACAATATTGAAGTGAGTGACAATCAGGAGCTTATTGAGAAATGAACAATTATTGGAATTGATGGAAACATTGGACAGTTTGATAAGAGTATTGAGCAGTGGAGCTCATATACAGAATGGTTTGAATATTTTGTTCCTGTAAATGACATAGATGAGGACAACATTGTGCCTACATGTTTTAGTGTAATGGGGCCAAAGACATTTAATTTACTAGGCAGCCTGCTACAGCAAGACAGAACAGGTAATAAGACGAATTGGGATATTGTGGAGATACTTAAAGGACATTTTTCACCAGAACCACTAGTTACTAAGACTTTTCCTAGCTCGTTTGTGAGAACCAGTTATAGCCTTCAGTCCTAGTTTTGTTTCACCTGCCTGTTTGCCTACCTGTGTATGACCATTGCCTGCCTGTGACCACGATTCCTGTCTTCTGTAAAGGCGTAATACACACCTGCTGCGCTCTGCGCGTGAATCTACACCTTTTTCTCCCTGAGTATTCATTACAGTACCCTAATGTTAAGTGTCATAAATGTATAGTTATTAGGTGCTGACATCTTTAAAGATAATAAGAAAGAGGGAAAAAGATATAAACTAAATGAAATGATGAAAGTATAAAATAGTAACCATCTGGTGAGCTAATACCCTGACCCTACCCCAAACCCACCAACCCCCTCCCCAACTGAGGGAGTTAATAAACCAGACCCTTAGACGCTAGTCTTTAAGCTAGATGTACCTGCTATGCATAGCATCGCCCCAAAGAGGTTCATTCTAAATTATATGTATATGGCATTAGAAGTGCATTGACTGTTCCCTGTAACATGAATATATTGTTAGTCGAGTCACAAAATACAATTTGAATCAAAGCGACAAACATCGGCAACAATAATGACTGGACTATTTATCCCCACTTGAGCATGTCTCAACAACAACAACAACAACAACAACAACAACAACAACAACAACAACAACAGAGGATGTGTTCATAGTCACCAACAGCGCCTACCCGCACACACAAACGTCAACCAATCGGCATTTTATTTATTTTATTTTTATTTCCCCTTTATTTAACCAGGTAAGAAGCCAGTTGAGAACAAGTTCTCATTTACAACTGTGACCTGGACAAGATAAAGCACCAAGGCCCCCTGAAACCTGCGCTGTGAAACAAACGCACCCAAGCAGCACAGGAAAAAAGACATCAAGCTATGATGAATAAATGAAAACCTTTACCAGACGATAACTATTATCCCTCAAATATAAAATAGAGACAATTAGTTACACAATCACCATCCTCCTGAGTTCACCCTCCCAACCCCCCATTATATATATTTATATACACATGTACGCACACACACACACAACTGTCCAGCTATCAGCTAGCTGGCAATTAGGTGTCCAGCCAGTGAGTAGCTTCTCCCTGCCTCGGTATCACTAACGCTAGCATACATCTCTAACAATAAACAAGCCAGCAAACGCAATAGTAGCTACAATTCCCTGAAGTAATATAAACTACATAGTTAGGCTTGAAACCCAGTCAAAAGCCACATCACTATTTAACCAAACCCCACTGGACCTCTATGGGTAAAATAAAAGTATCCAGAAAGAAAATGTAACTACCTGGCATAGTGTGGCTGTAGCTATAGTAACACCCTGGTAAACTTAGCGAGCTGGCTAAATAGCGCAGTCAACATTAGCTATGATCCAACTTTACCTGGCCTGTCATTATGGTGCTAGCCATCTAGCCAGCCAGCCAGCCGATCCTATGAGTCATTTGGTTGTATCCTCATGTTCTAACAGTTCACTATCCACTGTATCCAAGATCAAAAGACAGTTCCTCCTGATGTAGTAGAAGTAGTAATAAATAATAGTCAGATGTACAACAATAGTAAAATCAGACTCTGTGTTTTGTTACGCCTGTCTCAGAGACTGGATTGGATTCAAAATGGGGTTTTAACAACTGGAAGAAGGCAATTTACAAAGACGGGGGGATTTGCAATTCATGCAAGGGCTGAGCGGCACAAACAAGCAATGATTACATGGAGAGTCAATCAGAAAGCTGTAAAAAGTAATGCAACACTGGTAAATGCCCTAAACAAGGAACACAACAAACAGGTTCAAGAAAATGGGGACTATATTAAAACAATAGGAGAAGTACTACTACTTACAGCCACACAAAACATTGCACAAAGAGGACACGATGAGTCTGCAGAGTCTGATAATAAAGGGAACTTCATGGCAATCCTAGAAACAATAGCTAAGCATGACACAACTGTGGAAAAAAAAGGTTGACTTCCATTCATAATGCAAAATACACAAGGAAAGGGATTCAGAATGAGGTTCTGAGTTGTTTGGCAGACATGGTTCCAACAGAGATGATAGAAGAAGTGAAAGACAGAGAGGTCTTCAGCATAATGGCAGACGGAAAACAAACGATGTTAAAACAAAAGGATCAGATATCTCCAGTACTCAGGTACTATTTCAGTGGAGCTGTCCATGAGAGCTGTCTCCACTTTGAATCGGCTGATCCACTAGATGCAGCAGGGCTTACTGACTAAATCATACACATATTAGAAAGTCATGGTCTTGAATACAAAAACAACCTAGTAGGCCAAGCATATGACGGTGCTTCAGTTATGAGTGGCAAGCATTCAGGCGTCCAGGCAACGCATTAAAGAACAAGCAAAGCCTTTTACCTCCACTGCAGTGCACACTGTCTACACTTAGTTTTAGTGGATACAGTCAAAGCTGTCCCTGAGGTAGGACAGTTCTTCTCCTTACTAGAAAGACTGTGTCTTCACATCTGGGTCATATGCGCATCCAAAATGGCTTAGCGTACAAAGAGAGATGTACCCAGGTGCACCTAGAGAGCTTCAGAGACTAAGTGACACTCGCTGGGCTTGTCGATATATGGCTCTACATACTATTATGGATAGATTGCCTGCCGTTAAGCGAGTCCTGCAAGACATAGTCCAAGAACACAACGGTGACAGATCTGTTGAGGCACGAGGTCTGCTTGCACAGAGAGATTTACAATTCATTGTGTGCCTTGTTCCACTCCATAAAGTTTTTGGAGAAGCAACATTTCTATCAGAGATGCTACAGTCTTCATCACTTGACCTGTCAAAGGCTGTTGATTTAGTTGAAGCCTTAGTTCAAACTTTGAATGACTACAGGGATGAGTCATTTTCTGATGACCTATGGAATGAAGTGTTGAACACAGCTGAGCAATGTGATACTGCAATACACCCCCCTGCAAAACCACCAAAAAAGCTAAGCTCTCAATTTAATGGAGACTGTGTACTCAGTACAGTAGGTCAGAGGTCAGATCCAGAAATAGATTAAAGACAGTTGTCGTACAACCTTTTTCTACCCTGTCTTAGATCAGATGCTCAATGAGCTTAACAGACGGTTCTCTAGCAGAAACTGTGACATAATGAATGGCGTCCAAACTCTAAACCCCAAAAGTGATGCATTTCTCAAAGAGAAGTCCCTGTTTCCATTTGCTAGAATGTATGAATCAAATATTGAGGACTTGGGGCATGAACTACATCAGTTCAAAAGAATTTGACAAAGGAAAATCCAGAGTGGCATGCAGAGACCTTCCAGTGTAGTAGAGATAGCATTATTCATTCAGCCTTATAAAGAAGTTTTCTTTCAGCTCTTTAAACTGTGCAGAATAGCTGTTTCAATCCCTGTTAGTACCGCTTCTTGTGAACAGAGTTTTTCTGTACTAAAGCTGGTGAAAACGTATCTTAGGTCCACAATGTCAGATGAGAGATTAAGCAATTTAGGTGTATTAAGTATTGAGTCAAGGAGGGCAAAGGCCTTGAATCCAGATTAATTTGTGGATCTTTTTGCAAGAAACCACAAAAACCGTAGAATACAGTTATTCTAACTGATACTGAATATGTAATGCAAATGTTAAAAATGTAATGTACATGCAAATAATAAATAGTTGAATGATTATAAACATGGTCATTTGTCTATTGATGCCTGCAATGCAGTGAAGAAAACGACATGACAACAATGATGTGTGATGTAACTGGCCCCTCTAACAGTACAACTGGCCCCAGCCTGGCCCCTCCCACTGGGAATGTTCTAGAACCACCACTGCTGCTACGGCGACATTGGCCCAGTTATTGTTGAATAATAATGAAGCTAGGTCAATTCAATTCCAATAATATAGCTAGTAACTTCAAAATACTTACAGCTGAAATACACTGCCGTTTTCTTTGTGAACATGGTGAGATGGAGGAAGCCGCATCCACATGTAGAGTTGTGGGGGAGGGGACAAGTTTCCCAAATAGACACTGGCTTTGGATCAGTTTTAAATTCCCCCACTAATGATCCTTGTTAGGTTTGGGGAGGGAAGTTGATCCTAGATCTGTTTACTATCTATTTCACTTGCTTTGGCAACGTTAACATACGTTTCCCATGCCAATAAAGACCTTACATTGATTTGAATTGAAATTGAATTGAATTGAGAGAGAGAGAGAGAGAGAGAGAGAGAGAGAGAGAGAGAGAGAGAGAGAGAGAGAGAGAGAGAGAGAGAGAGAGAGAGAGGTGAGAGAGAGAGAGAGAGGGGGGGGGGGGGAGAGAGAGAGAGAGAGAGAGAGAGAGAGAGAGGAGAGAGAGAGAGAGAGAGAGAGGAGAGAGAGAGAGAGAGAGGGAGAGAGAGAGAGAGGGATTCAGTGCTATTCTATTGTTGTCTGAGGGACACTCTGAGATTAAAAGCAGAAAAGAAAGAGAAGGCGGAGTCACAGTTACGGAGTGTCCCTCAGACAACAATGTGACAGCCAATAGGGCTTTTAGGAGGAGGGATATATGCTTCTATTGGGCTATTGTCGGAGGAAATGAGTTTGTGACACCAGGTTATATTGAAATTCTACTTGATTAGCACCTACTAGGCGTAAGGCGATGTTAGCGTTTAGGCTCACATGTCAACAAGAGCAGGAAAGGACAGGGGACAGCAGAGAAGGATAATACCAGATGGAGAAAGTGCCGTGTCAGTGACACAAATTACCATCCAATAAAAACATCTGCTTTTCTCCATACCGTCATGACTGTAGCAGATATTTCAAAACGTTAAAAACAAGTCATTTAAATGACTCTTAATACACATTTCCATCAGAACCATCAGAACTCATAGCTATAAAGCAGTTGGATACAAAGCTAACCTCATGCTTCAGATCGATAGTGAAGTCAGTCTTGAGTGGGTCCTCTTTCCCTTTGTTTGAGAGCCTGGAACATCAAATCACTGTCTATTGGAATTCATAGTTAGAACTGAATACAATGATTATTACTTTCCCTCGACCACTAGGAATGTTGATGATAGACTGAAACAAACAGTGTAACAAAAGGTTTTGTCCAGCAGAACACATTACTGCTGAGATGTGGTTGCTATGCAGGTTTCTAAAGACCACTAGGGAAAAAACAAGGTCTATGTTAGAAGGGATAGAATAGGCTTAAAGGGACGACAGATGGAGACCAGGGTTACAGGAGGGTAGAAGGAGACTAGTTTTAACGGAAGGTAGATGGAGACCAGGGTTAAAGGAGGGTTGAAGGAGACTAGTTTTAACGGAAGGTAGATGGAGACCAGGGTTAAAGGAGGGTAGAAGGAGATTAGTTTTAACAGAAGGTAGATGGAGACCAGGGTTAAAGGAGGGTTGAAGGAGACTAGTTTTAACGGAAGGTAGATGGAGAGTAGGGGGTTAAAGGAGGGTAGAAGGAGACTAGTTTTAACAGAAGGTAGATGGAGACCAGGGTTAAAGGAGGGTTGAAGGAGACTAGTTTTAACAGAAGGTAGATGGAGACCAGGGTTAAAGGAGGGTTGAAGGAGACTAGTTTTAACGGAAGGTAGATGAAGAGTAGGGTTAGAGGAGGGTAGAAGGAGACTAGTTTTAACGGAAGGTAGATGAAGAGTAGGGTTAAAGGAGGGTAGAAGGGAGACTAGTTTTAACAGAAGGTAGATGGAGACCAGGGTTACAGGAGGGTAGAAAGGAGACTAGTTTTAACGGAAGGTAGATGGAGAGTAGGGTTAAAGGAGGGTAGAAGGAGACTAGTTTTAACTGAAGGTAGATGGAGACCAGGGTTACAGGACGGTAGAAGGAGACTAGTTTTAACGGAAGGTAGATGGAGACCAGGGTTAAAGGAGGGTAGAAGGAGACTAGTTTTAACAGAAGGTAGATGGAGAGTAGGGTTAAAGGAGGGTAGAAGGAGACTAGTTTTAACGGAAGGTAGATGGAGAGTAGGGTTAAAGGAGGGTTGAAGGAGACTAGTTTTAACGGAAGGTAGATGGAGACCAGGGTTACAGGAGGGTAGAAGGAGACTAGTTTTAACGGAAGGTAGATGGAGACCAGGGTTAAAGGAGGGTAGAAGGAGACTAGTTTTAACAGAAGGTAGATGGAGAGTAGGGTTAAAGGAGGGTAGAAGGAGACTAGTTTTAACGGAAGGTAGATGGAGAGTAGGGTTAAAGGAGGGTTGAAGGAGACTAGTTTTAACGGAAGGTAGATGGAGACCAGGGTTACAGGACGGTAGAAGGAGACTAGTTTTAACGGAAGGTAGATGGAGAGTAGGGGTTAAAGGAGGGTAGAAGGAGACTAGTTTTAACAGAAGGTGATGGAGACCAGGGTTAAAGGAGGGTTGAAGGAGACTAGTTTTAACGGAAGGTAGATGGAGAGTAGGGGTTAAAGGAGGGTAGAAGGAGACTAGTTTTAACGGAAGGTAGATGGAGACCAGGGTTAAAGGAGGGTTGAATGAGACTAGTTTTAACGGAAGGTAGATGGAGAGTAGGGTTAAAGGAGGGTAGAAGGAGACTAGTTTTAACAGAAGGTAGATGGAGAGTAGGGTTAAAGGAGGGTAGAAGGAGTCTAGTTTTAACAGAAGGTAGATGGAGAGTAGGGTTAAAGGAGGGTAGAAGGAGACTAGTTTTAACGGAAGGTAGATGGAGAGTAGGGTTAAAGGAGGGTAGAAGGAGACTAGTTTTAACGGAAGGTAGATGGAGAGTAGGGTTAAAGGAGGGTAGAAGGAGACTAGTTTTAACAGAAGGTTGATGGAGACCAGGGTTACCGGAGGGGTTGAAGGGGAGACTAGTTTTAACGGAAGGTAGATGGAGACCAGGGTTACAGGAGGGTTGAATGAGACTAGTTTTAACAGAAGGTAGATGGAGACCAGGGTTACAGGAGGGTAGAAGGAGACTAGTTTTAACAGAAGGTAGATGGAGAGTAGGGTTAAAGGAGGGTAGAAGGAGACTAGTTTTAACAGAAGGTAGATGGAGAGTAGGGTTACAGGAGGGTAGAAGGAGACTAGTTTTAACAGAAGGTAGATGGAGACCAGGGTTAAAGGAGGGTAGAAGGAGACTAGTTTTAACGGAAGGTAGATGGAGACCAGGGTTACAGGAGGGTAGAAGGAGACTAGTTTTAACGGAAGGTAGATGGAGACCAGGGTTAAAGGAGGGTAGAAGGAGACTAGTTTTAACGGAAGGTAGATGGAGACCAGGGTTACAGGAGGGTAGAAGGAGACTAGTTTTAACAGGAGGTAGATGGAGACCAGGGTTAAAGGAGGGTTGAAGGAGACTAGTTTTAACGGAAGGTAGATGGAGACCAGGGTTACAGGAGGGTAGAAGGAGACTAGTTTTAACGGAAGGTAGATTGAGACCAGGGTTAAAGGAGGGTTGAAGGAGACTAGTTTTAACGGAAGGTAGATGGAGACCAGGGTTACAGGAGGGTAGAAGGAGACTAGTTTTAACGGAAGGTCGATGGAGACTAGGGTTTTGAGGGCGTGAACTGGTATGGTAAGATTACCTAGTGGGGACAGTAACTGAAAGGTTGCTGGTTCGAATACCTGAGCCATCAATGTAAAAATCTGTCTGTGCCCTTAAGCAAGGCACTTACACCTGATTTGCTCCAGGGGGCGCCGTACTACTATGACCCTGTAAAACAACACATTTCAATGCATCTATCCGGTGTCTGTGACAATACATTTACAAATATTTTTATTTATTTATTACAACAGTTAATTTAACAATGCTGGTTATAAATCTTGTTGACATTCATCCAAGGACACCTTGACTTGCATTACACTCTCACTCCAGAAAAATATTCTCATGAAATCATATGATCTATAGTTAGAGAAAATGATTCCTGTAAACGCGGCCTGCTACAAGCAGGAAACAAGTTATGGATGTGTGATCTATCTTGGCATCTTTTTGGGGTAACCACATTGGAACATTCCAACATTCATCTTTAAGGACATGAACTGGCAGAACAGGTTTCAGCAAAGTATGGAGTCATTGTTTTCAGGATGGTGTCTCCATGGCGATAGGAGGGACAGGAGGCAGACTAAGGGCAAGGGAAGCCACCTGAACTACTGCCCTACAAAGGCAAAGAGCAGTCTACGCAAACAGTGAATCTGAGAAAAATGGCTTTAAAGTTGGGTTTTTTGTCCAATCATATCAACCATGACCACTGATCTGACCTATGACCCCTTAAATGCTGATACTGCACTCTGCCTTTGTATGACCTTAAACAGCTGTATGGGTCATGTAAAAGCAAAGTGCAGTATCTAAAAAATCTAAATGAGTTTATCCAGCTTTCTTGTTGTTTTTCTGTTTGATGGAAACATTTGGAGTGTTGTAACTATATTCCAACTGTATTTAATGGTATTATGTAGTCGTGTTTTCATGTTTCCTGAGTGGCGCAGTGGTCTAAGGCGCTGCATCGCAGTGCTAACTGTGCCACTAGAGATCCTGGTTCGAATTCAGGCTCTGTCGCAGCTGGCCGTGACCGGGAGACTCATGGGCGGCGCACAATTCGTCCAGGGTAGGGGAGGGAATGGCCTGCAGGGATGTAGCTCAGTTGATAGAGCATGGCGCTTGCAATGCCAGGGTTGTGGGTTCAATTCCCACGGGGGCCAGTATAAAGAAAATATGTATTCAGTAACTGTAAGTTGCTCTGGATAAGAGTGTCTGCTAAATGACTAAAAATGTAAATGTTGTGTTGGAGTAGGCCTAACCCTCACTAATATTTCTGTTGATGGAGAGAGAAACCAGACAAGATGAGAGACATAGAGAGAGAGAGAGTGAGTGTGTTTAGGTACTGTGGGATTCTTTAATCAGTTTGGCTCATTGGACAGGTCAGAGTCTATGTTTGAAGTTCTTGAGTGGTTTTTGGCAATACACTGGTGATGTATTCATGGATTTAGCTGTTGAAATTCCTTCCCGAACCCTCCTACTGGCTATGGGCCAAGCCACTAATGTCTTCAAATCCTAGGGTAGAGAGGAGCTGTTACCCCTGGGGAGAGAGGAGCTGCTACTCCTGGGGAGAGAGGAGCTGTTACCCCTGGGGATAGAGGAGCTGTTACCCCTGGGGAGAGAGGAGCTGCTACCCCTGGGGATAGAGGAGCTGTTACCCCTGGGGAGAGAGGAGCTGCACCCCTGGGGAGAGAGGAGCTGCTACTCCTGGGGAGAGAGGAGCTGCTACCCCTGGGGAGAGAGGGCTGCTACCCCTGGGGAGAGAGGAGCTGATACCCCTGGGGAGAGAGAAGCTGTTACCCTGGGGAGAGAGGAGCTGCTACCCTGGGGAGAGGAGTTGCTACCCCTGGGGAGAGAGGAGCTGATACCCCTGGGGAGAGAGGAGCTGTTACCCCTGGGGAGAGAGGAGCTGCTACCCCCTGGGGAGAGAGGAGCTGTTACCCCTGGGAGAGAGAGGAGCTGCTACCCCTGGGGAGAGAGGAGTTGCTACCCCTGGGGAGAGAGAGGAGCTGTTACCCTGGGGAGAGAGGAGCTGCAACGAAGAGAGACTTGCGACCCTGCTCGGGAAGAGCTTACCGATTGGTGATTGTTGGGGCACGTTTGGCAGGAGCTTCAGTGATGAAGACTGCTGAACTTGCTGATGTTTCACAATATGCCATGGCCGTCTCAGTCACCAGGTCTCAACCCAATTGAAGACAACCATCAACAAAACACTAAATTATGGAATTTCTTGTGGAAGAATGATGTCACATCCCTCCAATAGAGTTCCAGACACTTTTTGTATTTTTTATTTATTTTTTTACCTTGACAATAAACATTTTAATGAACCACAAACACTTGATGTTTAGGGATGGCACACATAGGGGAGACAGTTTGCGTTCCTTCTCACTAACTAGCAAAGGATATGCACAAATGATCTATAACTGGGATAATAACTCACTAACTATCAAAGGATATGAACAAATTATCTATAACTGGGATAATAACTCACTAACTAGCAGAGGATATGAACACATGATCTATAACTGGGATAATAACTCACTAACTATCAAAGGATATGAACACATGATCTATAACTGGGATAATAACTCACTAACTAGCAAAGGATATGAACAAATGTCCACACGTCGCTACATGTAGCTCTCGCTTTGATCTCAAAACAAGCGCATCTACTCACGACCGCTGATGCTGTAAAAACAGTCCAGTTCAAAGTGAATGGAACAAATCCATATATAGCAATGGTCTATTTGCATATAAAGTACCAGTCAACAGTTTGGACACACCTACTCATTCAAGGGTTTTTCTTTATTTTTACTATTTTATACATATGGAATCATGTAGTAACCAAAAAAAGGGTTAAACAAATAAAAATATATTTTAGATTTTAGATTCTTCAAAGTAGCCACCCTTTGCCTTGATGACAGCTTTGCACACTCTTGGCATTCTCTCAACCAGCTTCACCTGGAATGCTTTTTCCAACAGTCTTGAAAGAGTTCCCACATATGCTGAGCACTTGTTGGCTGCTTTTCGTTCACTCTGCGTTCCAACTCATCCCAAACCATCTCAATTGCGTTGAGGTCGGGTGATTGTGGAGGCCAGGTCATCTGATGCAGCACTCCATCACTCTCCTTCTTGGTCAGATAGCCCTTACATAGCCTGGAGGTGTGTTATGTCATTGTCCTGTTGAAAACAAATTATAGTCCCACTAAGCGCAAAACCAAATGGGATGGCGTATCGCTGCAGAATGCTGTGGTAGCCATGCTGGTTAGGTGTGCCTTGAATTCTAAATAATTCACAGACAGTGTCACCAGCAAAGCACCCCCACAACATCACACCACCTCTTCCGTGCTTCATGGTGGGAACCACACATGCAGAGATAATCTGTTCACCTACCCTGCATCTCACAAAGACACAGAGGTTGGAACCAAAAATGTCACATTTGGACCCATCAGACCAAAGGACAGATTTCCACCGGTCTAATATTTATTGTCCATATATTTTGGCCCAAGCAAGTCTCTTCTTCTTCTTGGTGTCCTTTAGTACTGGTTTCTTTGCAGCAATTCGACCATGAAGGCCTGATTCACACAGTCCCCTCTGAACAGTTGATGTTGAGATGTGTCTGTGACTTGAACTCTGTGAAGCATTTATTTGGGCTGCAATTTCTGAGGCTGGTAACTTTAATGAACCTATCCTCTGCAGCAGAGGTAACTCTGGGTCTTCTTTTCCTGTGGCGGTCCTCATGAGAGCCAGTTTCATCATAGCGCTTGATGGTTTTTGCGACTGCACTTGAAGAAACTTTCAAATAAATTTTCCGGATTGACTGACCTTCATGTCTTAAAGTAATGGTGGACTGTTGTTTCTCTTTGCTTATTTGAGCTGTTCTTGGCATAATATGGACTTGGTCTTTTACCAAATAGGGCTAACTTCTGTATACCACCCATACCTTGTCAGAACACAACTGATTGGCTCAAACACATTAAGGAAAGAAATTCTACAAATTAACTTTAACAAGGCACACCTGTTAATAGAAATGCATTCCAGGTGACTACCCTCATGAAGCTGTTTGAGAGAAAGGCAAGAGTGTGCAAAGCTGTTATCAAGGCAAAGAGTGGCTACTTTGAAGAATCTCAAATATAAAATATATTTTGATTTGTTTAACACTTTTTGGTTACTACATAATTCCATATCTGTTATTTCATAGTTTTGATGTCTTCACTATTATTCTACAATGTAGAAAATAGTAAAAATCAAGAAAAACCCTTGAATGAGTATGTGTGTCCAAACTTTTGAGTGGCTAATATTGCATTGATACGATCACAATTCCCACAGTAAAGGGAAACGTTGATAGTGATAACTAACGGTGAAATCTCTAGAAATCTCGTGCTTCTCTGTGCACGCTGATATTTCTTCTGTGTGGCAGTTCAGGGGGAGCTGTGAGCCTGCACACGGGCGCAGCTTAGAGGGAACATTGGTCACAATTCCAACCAAGTAACCCTATTGGTGCCAATGGAGCGATGCGTAGGGTGACTGTAACCCTATTGGTGCCAATGGAGCGATGCGTAGGGTGACTGTAACCCTATTGGTGCCAATGGAGCGATGCGTAGGGTGACTGTAACCCTATTGGTGCCAATGGAGCGGATGCGTAGGGTGACTGTAACCCTATTGGTGCCAATGGAGCGGTGCGTAGGGTGATTGCCTTTCACAATAGCAACCATGGTTTGCTTCCCTGCCCTGCTGTTCGCTACATTGGTGTCAGAAGTGGAATGGCGGCTGTGAGGCCATCAGAACTCATGGCGCGGACGTGTGAGGGGGCTGAGTAGGCGACTTCCCGTTCAGAGGGGGCAGTGTGAGCCACATTCCAATTCCCACCATGTGGGTTAACCCTATTGGTGCGATGCGTAGGGTGTTTGCCTTTCTCAGCATCGACTGGGGGTCTCTTCCTGCCCTGTTTGATACACTACTGATGTCATAGACCACCTGTTGAACACAGAGACACAATAATAGAGCGAAAGGATTTGAGGATAATATCAGTAAGTGTTGATTTAGAGTTGTCTTCTGGGTTCAGCCTTGTAGCTTCCTTTATCAATTAGGTGAAATGTAACAAATGACATGGCCTCAGAGTTTGGAGATAACCAGTCCCAGTTTAAATCACTATGACAACCATTTCATTATTTCCCCAGCGCAGCAAGGAAATCTAGAGACTCAACTTTTGCTAAATCAATAAATGACCTTTATTCAGTACATTTAACGATACATATGTAGGATCTTAATTTGGAACATTTAGAACGAAAATACTTAACTAATGGTAACCGAACCGATAGAACGAACGACCAGCCGGCTCGGGACTATATCTTGTGGAAGGATGAAATAGTATGATAGAGTGTATAGTCCTTTAGTCTCTATGGACCAGATGGTAGTGTACAGTTCAGAGATGGCTTGATGTGGTGTGCAGCATAGAGTGTATAGTCCTTTAGTCTCTATGGGCCAGATGGTAGTGTACAGTTCAGAGATGGCTTGATGTGGTGAGCAGCATAGAGGGCATAGTCCTTTAGTCTCTATGGGCCAGATGGTAGTGTACAGTTCAGAGATGGCTTGATGTGGTGTGCAGCATAGAGTGTATAGTCCTTTAGTCTCTATGGACCAGATGGTAGTGTACAGTTCAGAGATGGCTTGATGTGGTGAGCAGCATAGAGTGTATAGTCCTTTAGTCTCTATGGACCAGATGGTAGTGTACAGTTCAGAGATGGCTTGATGTGGTGTGCAGCATAGAGTGTATAGTCCTTTAGTCTCAATGGACCAGATGGCCAGTTGGTGAGGGCCACAGCATGGGGGAAAGAAACTGTTCAGATGGGGGTCTATAACATCCAATCACATAGGTTTACAGCAGCTGACAGTTGCAACGTCATTGCTAATAATGCAAACTGCCTTGGTTTAGATAAAGACATGTTCTGTACAGATGTAGGATCCTAATTGAATCACCTTGTTGCAGTAGAACTAAAACTTGTTGTGTATTGGAGGGTTAAAAAGGCTTCGAAGTTTGTAATTTCCACTTTTCCACCTTTCCCTTTAGAAAAATGACCATTAACTATAATCCACATAATAATTCAAATGTCGTGGATTATCAGGATTATTTTCCTGCTGTAGCAAACGGGCTCAAATTAAGATCCTACATCTGTAGCAATATACCTGTCTTTAATGTACATGGCTATATTAGGAGGACATGTTTCTCTTTAGACCATTGTTTTTTGACCATTTGACATATTTTATTTACTGTTGTTTAGGCTGGTTGAATGAGTTCCCTATGAGAGGCTACTTCATCAGCAAGAAAACAGGCGGCCGCACCAGTTTCCTCATATGAAATTAAAAGTAAGTGTGTAGCCTACGCACTTACAAAATGGCTGTTGAAACTGTGGGACACATTTCTCGGCAACATTAAAATTAGGATAAATGTGTTGATTTGAAGGAAAGACGGGCAGACTCTGGTAAGTCTAGGCTACATAGAACTATTATATTAGAAAGTTAGGTCGTTTACAGACATTCAATAGTCAGAGTAGGTTAGATATATGATCACTTATCATGCTGACGAACCTGATGGTCTCTGTTGGAAATGTGAAACATGTCATGCCAAGGCTACAAGCTCTGTCCTGCTACTGGTAGGCCTGTAACGTAATGGGAACTGATCTGAACAGGTTTAGGCTGGTCATCTAATATATGTAGGCTATAGCTGAGGTATAAACCTCCATCTGCATATCACTAACAAACCGCTATTATATATTATAACCTAGCCTACTTTACATAATATAACATCTCTTATTTGATGCAAAAAGCCATTCTGAATGTATCAATGATTTCCCCTCAGATCAATCATGCCCGTTTTAGCCCTTCTGTCTACATTCTCAGATTGAAAGACAACAAATAGCCTACTTTTAATTAATACAAATAAGTGTGAGACATGGCCTTGTGTTGCTGCACTGTCTATAACTACCTTAACAAACAGTGACTTATTATTATTATTGACAGTTAACATGGAGAAGAGATGTCACAACCAGATGTTCATCTGATTGCATTAAATCACCTGAATGTTTCGATATGTCTGTTAGTAAATGTTTTATTTCTAAGAGATAATTATTAAATGAGAACAATGAACATTCTAGAATTAGTTGTCACTGTGTTAACCACAACCAACATGCTGCATCTCTGTTTAGGGGTCAGTGCTCTAAAATGAGTCTCTCTGGGGAGAGAGAGGAGGGGGGCCCTGCCTCTAAAATGAGTCTCTCTGGGGAGAGAGAGGAGGGGGGCCCTGACTCTAAAATGAGTCTCTCTAGGGAGAGAGAGGAGGGGGCCCTGTCTCTAAAATGAGTCTCTCTAGGGAGAGAGAGGAGGGGGCCCTGTCTCTAAAATGAGTCTCTCTGGGGAGAGAGAGGAGGGGGGCCCTGCCTCTAAAATGAGTCTCTCTGGGGAACATGACACCAAAGCTAAGAGGTGAGATGACAATTTTATTTACATTTATTTCCAAAATAAATAGCTATCTTAAGATGAATGCACTTACTGTAAATCGCTCTGGATAAGAGCATCTGCTAAATCAGGAGTTCTGCAGGGTTCTGCAGCACCCTGACTGGACTGTGTAATGGAAGACATTTGATAGAATTTTAACGACACGAACACTTTGCCTACTCTTCATTATTGCCTAATATAATGGAATGCATATTTCTTTAACCAATTCTGATGGTTGTTACAAGCAGAATTTTGACAATATTACCATTATACCAACACACTCTTCACACCTGTTTAACAACTCTAAATAGCTTTGGCATCGTAGGCATCAGGGTCCCTTGTCAATAATGTTGCATACAACTTTGCATACAATGTTCATTTTCATCGAACACATATTTCGCCCTAGATGCCTTCAATTGCCCAATTTATAGCCATGGCCAATTTATGATTCAATTTTTAACAACGTGATGTTGCGCTCCAAAGGGATAACTTGAAAAAACATGATGTATGTACTTAAATAATCAAAAGAAAAACGTGTTTATTATACACTTAGAAAAGAAGGTTCCTTATAGAACCAAAAAGCTTCTATCACTTCCTTAATATATGGAACTACTAAAAGTTAGATATATTTTTGGATTCAGTGAAGAAGAACCTCTAGAGTTCTGATCAACGAAAGGTGATTGTTTTGAGGATGTGAACCCAGCAGCCCTCCAGTGGTCAGATCAAGCCCGCCTGTTTTTCCAGCGCCCGGCCCGTGATTCGAACCAGCCACCTTTCTGCCATAGGTCCAACTTCTGCCACTGCTCCAACTCCTTAGCCGCTGGGCGAAAACCTGAGTTTATCTTCAGAAATAAGCATGAGTTAATCTGCCAAACCGAAGACAAAATGCTATGCATTCATTTATACCCATAAGAGTAAAATGTCTTAATTCTCAGCACTTATACGACCAATTTTCTACTCTGAGATACTTTGTGGATATGGGCCCAGATCTCAAAATATTGTTATAAAAAAACTTTGAATGTTTGTTTTACATATAAAAATAAATAAATGAATATTACTAATGTAAGCCACTGTAAAGACTTGGTTTAGTTTATTGTGTTGCTCTGCTCATGTCCGCGTTCTGGAACTGCCCGCGTCCCCGTACAGAACTGTCCGCGTCCACGTACGGTTTGGCGCCAAGCATATTGTCCAGTTACGCGCAGAGTGGGCTGAGGTGATCTTGGGGAACAACGACGGAGTTTGTTACAGTGTTGAGACGCCGAAGTTTATTGTTCAATTTCCTTTTTGGTCATAGACAGTATGAGTGTAGCCAGATCATTTTCAGTCGCTATTCTTGTTTAATTGTGTGGTTCACCGGATTCGTCATCATCCTCGAGGGACAGACGAATGACCTGCTAGCTAGCCAAGCTGTCGGTACAGCTAGCTAGCTTTAGCTACTCTACCAGCAGCATCCTAGTTATCCTAGCTACCACTACATCATAACCGACTGCATGCATTTATTGTGGACCGATGGAGCTCCCTGGTTATTTCTTCCACCTGTTAAATACTGTGAGGGCTTCTCCCTCTCTCGTTGACGGATGCTGGCTTCCTACGTTCCCTCTGTCCGGTTCTCCTCTCTTCACTAGATGGACGGTAACTTTAGTGTTTAACCCCTCTGTGTCCAAGGACTGAACTTTTGAATATTATTTTCGGGGAGCCTGAAGTGACATTTTTTTACAACGTTTATTTCTGATAAAATTAGTTCATTGCATCCGCCATGGAGCCCAGTTTCATAATATTACCTTCTGTCCCTAGTTATGAAGTAATCGCGAAAAAACAGGCCTTGTGTTTGGTCATTTTTCACCCTACCAGCTCCTATTAGTTCTATTGAGCTCCGTGACACCGACTCGCCTTCAGAACGTTCTATTCCCAGCCCATTGTTCTGCATCACAATGCCAGCTTCACTATTGTTATCAATGAGACCTGCCTGCGTTAACCCTGTAGGTTTACCTCAGGTAACTTATTATTAACACGGTTATGGCTACTTGGTGAGCGTTAACCCTGTAGGTTTACCTCAGGTAACTTATTATTAACAAGGTTACGGCTACTTGGTGAGCGCACTCACTGTTCACCTGTTTACACGTTGTGGTGAACCGTACTCCCAGCGATGGCTGGCGGATTGCCATCAAACGTTAAACATTTTCTGGTCATGGTTAACCATATTTGTTTTAAGAAAAAAGTGTACAATCTAAACAAAATGCATGTCCCTGTCCTCTTTTCCAAGATGTGGCTGATTTAAACAGCCAGAAGACATTTTTTAATTAAGAAATAACCATTTTTTCGACAACTTGTTGTTTCTAAATGGCTGCTGGGTAATTTGATATGCATCGACATCTTTGTTTGTAGGCATCAAATTGAGCGAATGCTGCGCAGGTTCACTGAGTTGCAAACCAAATGGGTATAATGGGGTGATTGTTGTCTAATCGGGTGGTCTAGCTAATGGATTTGTAGATCAGACGCAGTTGCTACCTCAGATTATGAGCCTAGCAAGTGTCATGAATGAGTTATGTAGTACCCACATACGGCCACAAGGAGGAGCAAGAGTGCCATAAACCCATACTGTTTTTTGCCATGTAAACCCTAAACCTAACAATCAATGAAAATGTATTTATAAAGCCCTTTTACACCAGCAGATGTCACAAAGTGCTATACAGAAACTCTAACCATATGTTTAACCTATTTTAGCCTTAACCATAACCCTAATTCTAGGGTAGGGGTAGCCTAGAACACTTTTAAAAACTATTTTAGTAATAATATTATCTTAGTAAATACAATTATAATGCTAAATAACGTTTTGATTATTTTGTCAAGCGTTTTGCTGTTTTTTTGTTGTTATTAGTTATTTTATGATATTTATAATTGCAAGGCAGAACGCTTGATAAATAATACACATTTGTTTTATTTTTCAAATGTGGTTTGAACTGGGTGACCTAGTAACCTCTATGTGAAAGTCCAGCAATTGGCGTGGGATAGGTGGGGCAGGTTTGAGACTAATCTAAGGAATTAACAAGAAAAATACACTTAATTCTTAATTCTCAGCTGCCTCACCAATGTCTCTACATTAATTAATAACTTTTAATTGCTAAATATTTCCAATAGATGGCAGCATAAGACCACGAAGCATCAGTTATAGGCTACAAGCAGCAATATGATTGACATAAAATAGGATGCAACCAAAGACTATATGTCCCATGATTATCTAAAATGGTCACTCATTACTTTAGACCTGTGTTGCTTTTGGAAGAGCAATTAAATAGTGACTATAGCAGGTGTTGAACCCCGGGTAAATAATCACTAGTCAGATGCTCCAAACTCAACCCTAGTATACATGCATTTTTTAATATCTAATATTGCGATTAAACAACCTCGGAATTGAAAAGACAATAGTGCGTCTTCCAGCCCGCAAATAAATTACATCATGCAACCCTCGCGGTTAGCAAATGTACATCAACATCCCCCTTGCTTGTGCTAGAAGGCAGAGTGCTCGCTGCTGGTTGATGAATCTGACAATGAATGTACTAGGAAAATACGTTTTTCTCGACCAGAGGTGACTAAATTTATGTTCAGGCTTATTGATAATTGTTATAGTAATGAAGTATAATTTCAAAACATGAGCATAAAAACAACTAATAATAAACATGAATCATCATTATATTATTTCACAGTAATCTGTTAAATGCTTTTTCAGTCGTTCCTCTTGCGTTAGCAGTGTGGAAAGGGACAGTAAAAAGCGTGTGCAGGAGTTTTCCTGTGAGGGGGAGTGGTGGTGTATCCAGGGAGAAAACTAAACTAACCTTCTGAAATGTCATTCGTGGTCTTATGCTGCCATCTATTGGAATTATTTAGTAACTGCAGTAGTACTGAATAAAGTGTATCCTTACTAAAGTAGTAATTACTCAGAATTTCAAAATATGACATTTTCTAGTTCATTTTACCACTTACAACCATAACATAACAATTTATAGCATAACAAACAATGAAACTGACATAAACCAAAAACACCATACATTTAGTTAAGTATATATATATATATATATATATATATATATATATATATATATATATATATATATATATATATATGTATATATACAGTGGGGAGAACAAGTATTAGATACACTGCCGATTTTGCAGGTTTTCCACATACAAAGCATTTAGAGGTCTGTAATTTTTATCATAGGTACAATTCAACTGTGAGAGACGGAATCTAAAACAAAAATCCAGAAAATCACATTGTATGATTTTTAAGTAAATAGTTTGCATTTTATTGCATGACATAAGTTTTGATACATCAGAAAAGCAGAACTTAATATTTGGTACAGAAACCTTTTTTGCAATTACAGATATCATACGTTTCCTGTAGGTCTTGACCAGGTTTGCACACACCTGCAGCAGGGATTTTGGCACACTCCTCTATACAGATCTTCTCCAGATCCTTCAGGTTTCTGGGGCTGTCGCTGGGCAATACGGACTTACAGCTCCTCCAAAGATTTTCTATTGGGTTCAGGTCTGGAGACTGGCTAGGCCACTCCAGGACCTTGAGATGCTTCTTACGGAGCCACTCCTTAGTTGCCCTGGCTGTGTGTTTCGGGTCGTTGTCATGCTGGAAGACCCAGCCACGACTCCATCTTCAATGCTCTTACTGAAGGAAGGAGGTTGTTGGCCAAGATCTCGCGATACATGGCCCCATCCATCCTCCCCTCATTACGGTGCAGTCGCCCTGTCCCCTTTGCAGAAAAGCATCCCCAAATAATGATGTTTCCACCTCCATGCTCGCGGTTGGGATGGTGTTTTTGGGGGTTGTACTCATCCTTCTTCTTCCTCCAAACACGGCGAGTGGAGTTAAGCCCAAAAGCTCAATTTTTATCTCATCAGACCACATGACCTTCTCCCATTCCTCCTCTGGATCATCCAGATGGTCATTGGCAACTTCAGACGGGCCTGGACATGCGCTGGCTTGAGCAGGGGGACCTTGTGTGCGCTGCAGGATTTTAATCCATGACGGCATAGTGTGTTACTAATGGTTTTCTTTGAGACTGTGGTCCCATCTCTCTTCAGGTCATTGACCAGGTCCTGCCGTGTAGTTCTGGGCTGATCCCTCACCTTCCTCATGATCATTGATGCCCCACGAGGTGAGATCTTGCATGGAGCCCCAGACCGAGGGTGATTGACCATCATCTTGATCTTCTTCCATTTTCTAATAATTGCGCCAAGAGTTGTTGCCTTCTCACCAAGCTGCTTGCCTATTGTCCTGTAGCCCATCCCAGCCTTGTGCAGGTCTACAATTGTATCCCTGATGTCCTTACACAGCTCTCTGGTCTTGGCCATTGTGGAGAGGTTGAGTCTGTTTGATTGAGTGTGTGGACAGATGTCTTTTATACAGGTAACGAGTTCTAACAGGTGCAGTTAATGCAGGTAATGAGTGGAGAACAGGAGGGCTTCTTAAAGAAAAACTAACAGGTCTGGTGAGAGCCGGAATTCTTACTGGTTGGTAGGTGATCAAATACTTATGTCATGCAATAAAATGCAAATGAATTACTTAAAAATCATACAATGTGATTTTCTGGATTTTTGTTTTAGATTCTGTCTCTCACAGTTGAAATGTACCTATGATAAAAATTACAGACCTCTACATGCTTTGTAAGTAGGAAAACCTGCTAAATCGGCAGTGTATCAAATACTTGTTCTCCCCACTGTATATATATGTATATATATATAGTTAACTAAATGTATGGTGTTTTTGGTTTATGTCAGTTTCATTGTTTGTTATGCTATAAATTGTTATGTTATTGTTACTATTTATTTAGATGGGTGACATTTTCTGCCAAAGTAACACCACTGTAGATAAAGAAGAGCTCTCCGGTAGGTGAACCAAAACATTCAAAGGCCATTTTCTCAAAAGTGAGGTTACAAGTTTATCATCTTTCAAAGCAGAATTACTTTCCCATTGTTCCTCAACTGTAGTGTATGATATACCTTTTTCTAGCTGAGTCTCTACTTTTATCCAATGTAAAAAACACCATTTCAAATGTTGCTACATTTGACTGTGTAAAACCTAGCAGTACTACTTATTTCTCTGAGAGTGAGGCAGCTATATATTATTACTGTGTAAAACCTAGCAGTACTACTTATTTCTCTAAGAGTGAGGCAGATATATATAATTACTGTGTAAAACCTAGCAGTACTACTTATTTCTCTGAGAGTGAGGCAGATATATATTATTACTGTGTAAAACCTAGCAGTACTACTTATTTCTCTGAGAGTGAGGCAGATATATAGCATTTGGCAAAGAAAACTACATTATTTGTCTCTCTGAAATAAACCATCAAGCGATTTTAAACAATGAGAGAAATAATGTTTGTCTCTGTTGTGTTGAAGTCCAATCAAGCAGGAGAGACCAGCCTCCCCTGTACCCAGCTGTGTGTCCATGAAGAGTGACCGGTCTATGGATCATCCTCTAAACTTCAGAGAGGGAGACTTTTCTACTGAACAAAGGTAAGAAGAACTCATGGGTCATGGTCAGTGAGTTAAACAACACTGTCTCTAGTCATTTCTCCTCTCCCATTTCCCATTTATTTTTGTTGTTTTCATAATCCATAGGCTAATCATTTTTTTCAATTTTCATAGTCCTGAAACAATATTAAACTAACACAACATTACCTCCCTGTGTGTGAGTGAGTGTGTGTGTGTGTGTGTGTGTGTGTGTGTGTGTGTGTGTGTGTGTGTGTGTGTGTGTGTGTGTGTGTGCACTCCCTGGATGAGGAAATGTAATCTCATGTTTTGTCCACAGAAACCAACAGGAGAGATCAGAGTCAGAGATTCTCAGTGGTCAGTCTTCCCAGAGTCATCAAACAGACCTGGCCTCCATATTCAGTGTATGTGGTCCTGTTATGTACATTTGTTTTTGTTTACCTCAAGTAAATTTGATCTGTCAATCATTCATTAATATGTTAATGAGAAAGCATTTAGTCTCTTGCTTAACTGATTTACTTGATTTATTTCAGTTGCTTGAAGAGAATATTTTGACATTTATGAAGAACGAGCTGAAGATGTTCAAGAGGATTCTTAGTCCAGAACTCCCAGAAGGCTTTGAGAGTCAGAAGCAGGATAAGGAAGTGGTGGATGCTGAAGATGAGAAGCAGGAGAGCAGTGCCAGAGAGGGGGCTCTGAAGATCACACTGCACGTCCTGAGGAAAATGAACCAGAAGGAGCTTGCTGACACACTGGAGAAAAGTAAGAGCTGTCTGCCTCATGTTGAATCCTGTTTTAGAACAAACATTTAAAAGCTGTAGCTAAAGTACAGCTAAAGTAGCTGTGTAACTAAATGATATTGTAGCAGCCTTAACACAACACCTAGTGACCTCATCAAGTAGCAGCAGGGATGTGTTGTGCTGATAATTTAGACAGAGAGAAGAGGAGAGACAACATTAATAATACCATCAATAAGAGAGAGAGAGAGAGAATATCAATAATTATATAATCAGTCACACCAGTGTGTAATGCATTATGAAAAAATTTACAGATTTATACAGACAGTTAAGAGAATAAATTATTATAATTTAAACTTTATAACACAGTTTTACAAAACTGTAGGCATTAAATCAGACGTAATATTAATATCCTCTGTGTTATTTCTTCATTCAGATGAGCTTGCTGTGATTTGCCAACGTGAACTCAAATCTAATCTAAAGAAGAAGTTTCAATGTGTATTTGAGGGGATCGCTAAACAAGGAAACCCAACACTTCTCAATAAGATCTACACAGAGCTCTACATCACAGAGGGTGGAACAGGAGAGATCAATAATGAACATGAGCTGAGACAGATTGAGACAACAACCAGGAAACAAGCCAGACCAGAGACTGCAATCAAATGTAACGACATCTTCAAACCCTTAACTGGACAAGACAAACTTATCAGAACTGTGCTGACAAAGGGCGTCGCTGGCATTGGAAAAACAGTCTCTGTGCAGAAGTTCATTCTGGACTGGGCTGAAGGAAAAGCAAATCAGGATGTCCAATTTGTATTTTCATTCCCCTTTTCGGGAGCTGAATTTGATGAACGGGGATGAACACACTTTGATTAAACTTCTCAATCACTTCTCAAAGGAAACCAAAGAATCAAGAATCTCCAACTACGAAAAGTACAAAGTTCTGTTCATCTTTGATGGTCTGGATGAGTGCCGACTGCCCCTAGACTTCAAGAAGAACAAGATATGTTGTGACGTCACAGAGTCAACCTCAGTGGATGTTCTGCTGACAAATCTCATCAAGGGAAATCTGCTTCCCTCTGCTCTCCTCTGGATAACTACCCGACCTGCAGCAGCCAATAAGATCCCTTTCAGGTGTGTTGACCAGGTGACAGAGGTACGAGGGTTCAATGACCCACAGAAGGAGGAGTACTTCAGGAAGAGATTCAGTGATGAGGACATGGCCAGCAGAATCATCTCACACATAAAGACATCAAGGAGCCTCCACATCATGTGCCACATTCCAGTCTTCTGTTGGATTTCTGCAACAGTCCTTGAACACATGTTGAGTACAGACAAGACAGAAGAGATGCCCAAGACTCTGACTGAGATGTACACACACCTTGTGGTGTTTCATACCGAACAGAAGAATGAAAAGTATCTTGGGAAAGAAGAGACAGGTTCACACTGGAATAAAGAGAGCATTCTGTCACTGGGAAAACTGGCTTTTCAACAGCTTGTGAATGGCAATCTGATTTTCTATGAAGAAGACCTGAAAGAGGCTGGCATTGATGTCAATGAAGCCTCTGTGTACTCAGGATTGTGCACACAGCTCTTTAAAGAGGAATGTGTGCTGTACCAGGAAAAGGTGTACTGCTTGGTGCATCTGAGCATTCAGGAGTTTCTGGCTGCTGTATTTGTGTTCCTCTCATTCTTCAACAACAATGAGAATCTAATGGCCGAACCCTCAAGTTACTGAAGTTACTGTCTACAAGAGTGCTGTGGATAAAGCCTTACAAAGTGAGACAGGAAACCTGGACCTGTTCCTCCGCTTCCTTCTGGGCCTCTCACTGGAGTCCAATCCGAAGCACTTACGAGGTCTCCTGACAAAGACAAGAAGCAGCTCACAGAGCCATGAAAAAACAGTAAAGTACATCAAGAAGAAGATCAGGGAGAATCCCTCTCCAGAGAGGTGCATCAATCTGTTCCACTGTCTGAATGAACTGAATGACCATTCTCTAGTGGAGGAGATCCAAAGCTACCTGAGTTCAGGAAGTCTCTCAGATGCCAAACTGTCACCTGCACAGTGGTCAGCTCTGGTCTTTGTGTTGCTGACTTCAGAAAAGGAGCTGGATGTGTTTGACCTGAAGAAATACTCCAGATCAGAGGAAGGTCTTCTGAGGCTGCTGCCAGTGGTCAAAGCCTCCAGAGCTGCTCTGTGAGTATATAAAATGACATTTAAGTACTAATCTTGAGGAATACATATTCAGTTTAGAGAAATATATGTATTATAATATGTATATAATGTATAATATTAAATTGAAAAACATATTGAATCAATGCATTGATTTTCACATTAGTATAACAATATGACCATACAATTCTAGGAGACGGACGATGAATCTATATGTTGTTTAAGAGAATAAACCAAATGCATCTGCCATTGTCCTTCTACACTACTGGTGTTAAATTAACAGTGTGTTTGTGAAATCTTGATGATCTCTTTGTCAGGCTGTCAGGCTGTGGAGTCACAGAGGAAGGCTGTGCTTCTCTGGTCTCAGCTCTGTCAAACCCCTCACACCTGAGAGAGCTGGATCTGAGTAACAATGACCTGAAGGATTCAGAGGTGAAGCTGCTCTGTGCTGGACTGGAGAATCCCCACTGTAAACTGGAGACTCTGAGGTCAGTATTCCTGTAGTTGGTCAACAAGTGATAACTGTTCACCAGAACCACATGTGTTTACCAGGCACACATAGTCCACACCATATGTGTTTGGACAGTGAAGCTTACAGTTTTAAATTTGGTGCTATGCTCCAGCATTTTGGATTTGAGATAAAATGTTTCATATTAGGTGACAGTACAGAATGTCACCTTTTATTTGAAGGTAATGGTGAGAGGTTAGCATATTTTGTTGTAGCCTCTGTAACTTTCTCACTCATTATTATTCATGATTCATTCATGATCCTTCTCAATCATGGCATCATCAGGATTACTTTAGTAGTGTTTAGAAACATGTTATCTACTCACTTAGAAAGAAAATGACTCAACACCAACGAATAGCAGTGTGGTTTTAATATGATTTGACTCTTTGCAGGCTGTCAGGCTGTCTAGTCACAGAGGAAGGCTGTGCTTCTCTGGTCTCATCTCTGAAGTCAAACCCCTCACACCTGAGAGAGCTGGACCTGAGTAACAATGACCTGAAGGATTCAGGAGTGAAGCTGCTCTCTGTTGGACTGGGGAATCCCCACTGTAAACTGGAGACTCTGAGGTCAGTATTCCTGTATCACTCAATGAACACACACACTGGACACACACACACAGGACACAAACACACAGGACACACACACACACACACACACACACACACACACACACGCTGGACATACACACATACACACACACTCTGGACAGACACACACACACTGGACACACACACACAAGGATTAATGTAGTAGTGTTTAGAAACTGTTAATAATGATACATTAATTAATTTATATACAGTACCAGTCAAAAGTTTGGACACATCTACTCATTCAAGGGTTTTTCTTTATTTTTACAATTTTTACATTGTAAAATAATAGTGAAGACATTAAAACTATGAAATAACACAAATGAAATCATGTAGAAACCAAAAAAGTGTTAAACAAATGAAATATATTTTATATTTGAAATTCTTCAAATAGCCACCCTTTGTCTTGATGACAGCTTTGCACACTCTTGGCATTCTCTCAACCAGCTTCAACTGGAATGCTTTTCCAACAGTCTTGAAGGAGTTCCCACATATGCTGAGCACTTGTTGGCTGCTTTTCCTTCACTCTGCCGTCCGACTCATCCCAAACCATCTCAATTGGGTTGAGGTCGGGTGATTATGGAGGCCAGGTCATCTGATGCAGCACTCCATCACTCTCCTTCTTGGTAAAATAGCCCTTACACAGCCTGGAGGTGTGTTGGGTCATTGTCCTGTTGAAAAACAAATGATAGTTCCACGATGCCCAAACCAGATGGGATGGCGTATCGCTGCAGAATGCTGTGGTAGCCATGCTGGTTAAGTATGCCTTGAATTCTAAATAAATCACAGACAGTGTCACCAGCAAAGCACCCCCACACCATAACACCTCCTCCTCCATGCTTTACGGTGGGAACTACACATGCCGAGATCATCCGTTCACCCACACCGCTTCTCACAAAGACACGGCGGTTGGAACCAAAAATCTCCAATTTGGACTCCAGACCAAAGGACAAATGTCCACCGGTGTAATGTCCATTGCTCGTGTTTCTTGGCCCAAGCAAGTCTCTTCTTATCATTGGTGTCCTTTAGTAGTGGTTTCTTTGCAGCAATTCAACTATGAAGGCCTGATTCACACAGTCAACTCTTAACAGTTGATGTTGAGATGTGTCTGTTACTTGAACTCTGTGAAGAATTTATTTGGGCTGCAATTTCTGAGGCTGGTAACTCTAATGAACGTATCCTCTGCAGCAGAGGTAACTCTGGGTCTTTCATTCCTGTGGCGGTCCTCATGAGAGCCAGTTTCATCATAGCGCTTGATGTTTTTTGCGACTGCACTTGAAGAAACTTTCAAAGTTGTTGAAATGTTCCGTATTGAATGACCTTCATGTCTTAAAGTAATGATGTTTTTGACCCTATTTGAGCTGTTCTTGCCATAATATGGACTTGGTCTTTTACCAAATAGGGCTATCTTCTGTATACCCCCTACCTTGTCACAACACAACTGATTGGCTCAAACACATTAAGAAGGAAAGAAATTCCACAAATTAACTTTTAAGAAGGCATACCTGTTAATTGAAATGCATTCCAGGAGACTACCTCATGAAGCTGGTTGAGAGAATGCCAAGAGTGTGCAAAGCTGTCATCAAGGCAAAGGGTTGCTATTTGAAGAATCTCAAATATAAAATCTATTTTGATTTGTTTAACACTTTTGGGTTACTACATGATTCCATATGTGTTATTTCATAGTTTTTATGTCTTCACTATTATTCTACAATGTAAAAAATAGTAAAAATAAAGAAAAACCCTTGAATGTGTAGGTGTGTCCAAACTTTTGACTGGTACTGTATATATACATATATGAATAGATATGGCAGGTTTCAGGACTCTGATGTATCTGAAATTGTTGAAATAATATATTTTCACACCAAAGAATAGCAGTGTGGTTTTAATATGATTTGACTCTTTGCAGGCTGTCACGCTGTCTAGTCACAGAGGAAGGCTGTGCTTCTCTGGTCTCAGCTCTGAAGTCAAACCCCTCACACCTGAGAGAGCTGGACCTGAGTAACAATGACCTGAAGGATTCAGGAGTGAAGCTGCTCTCTGCTGGACTGGGGAATCCCCACTGTAAACTGGAGACTCTGAGGTCAGTATTCCTGTAGTTGGTCAACAAGTGATAACTGTTCACCAGATCCACATGTGTTTACCAGGCACACATAGTCCACACCATATGTGTTTGGACAGTGAAGCTTACAGTTTTGAATTTGGTGCTATGCTCCAGCATTTTGGATTTGAGATAGAATGTTTCATATTAGGCAACAGTACAGAATGTCACCTTTTATTTGAGGTTTTTCATACATTCTGTTTTACCGTTTAGATATGAAAGCACTTCATGTATCTAGTTCTCCCATTTGAAGAAGTCTTATTTATTTGGCCAAATTCATTTACAGTGGGGAAAAAAAGTATTTAGTCAGCCACCAATTGTGCAAGTTCTCCCACTTAAAAAGATGAGAGGCCTGTAATTTTCATCACAGGTACATGTCAACTATGACAGACAAAATGAGCATTTTTTTCTCCAGAAAATCACAATGTAGGATTTTTAATGAATTCATTTGCAAATTATGGTGGAAAATAAGTATTTGGTCAATAACAAAAAGTTTCTCAATACTTTGTTATATACCCTTTGTTGGCAATGACACAGGTCAAACGTTTTCTGTAAGTCTTCACAAGGTTTTCACACACTGTTGCTGGTATTTTGGCCCATTCCTCCATGCAGATCTCCTCTAGAGCAGTGCTGTTTTGGGGCTGTCGCTGGGCAACACGGACTTTCAACTCCCCTCCAAAGATTTTCTATGGGGTTGAAATCTGGAGACTGGCTGAGGCCACTCCAGTACCTTGAAATGCTTCTTACGAAGCCACTCCTTCGTTGCCCGGGCGGTGTGTTTGGGATAATTGTCATGCTGAAAGACCCAGCCACGTTTCATCTTCAATGCCCTTGCTGACGGAAGGAGGTTTTCACTCAAAATCTCACGATACATGGCCCCATTCATTCTTTCCTTTACACGGATCAGTCGTCCTGGTCCCTTTGCAGAAAAACAGCCCCAAAGCATGATGTTTCCACCCCCATGCTTCACAGTAGGTATGGTGTTCTTTGGATGCAACTCAGCATTCTTTGTCCTCCAAACACGACGAGTTGAGTTTTTACCAAAAAGTTCTATTTTGGTTTCATCTGACCATATGACATTCTCCCAATCCTCTTCTGGATCATCCAAATGCACCCTAGCAAACTTCAGACGGGCTTGGACATGTACTGGCTTAAGCAGGGGGACACGTCTGGCACTGCAGGATTTGAGTCCCTGGCGGCGTAGTGTGTTACTGATGGTAGGCTTTGTTACTTTGGTCCCAGCTCTCTGCAGGTCATTCACTAGGTCCCCCGTGTGGTTCTGGGATTTTTGCACACAGTTCTTGTGATCATTTTGACCCCACGGGGTGAGATCTTGCGTGGAGCCCCAGATCGAGGGAGATTATCAGTGGTCTTGTATGTCTTCCATTTCCTAATAATTGCTCCCACAGTTGATTTCTTCAAACCAAGCTGCTTACCTATTGCAGATTCAGTCTTCCCAGCCTGGTGCAGGTCTACAATTTTGTTTCTGGTGTCCTTTGACAGCTCTTTGGTCTTGGCCATAGTGGAGTTTGGAGTGTGACTGTTTGAGGTTGTGGACAGGTGTCTTTTATACTGATAACAAGTTCAAACAGGTGCCATTAATACAGGTAACGAGTGGAGGACAGAGGAGCCTCTTAAAGAAGAAGTTACAGGTCTGTGAGAGCCAGAAATCTTGCTTGTTTGTAGGTGACCAAATACTTAGTTTCCACCATAATTTGCAAATAAATTCATAAAAAATCCTACAATGTGATTTTCTGGATTTTTTTTCTCAATTTGTCTGTCATAGTTGACGTGTACCTATGATGAATATTACAGGCCTCTCTCATCTTTTTTAAGTGGGAGAACTTGCTACAATTGGTGGCTGACTAAATACTTTTTTTCCCCCACTGTACATATATACATATACTGTATATTGTATTGAAGTAGACATAAGTTTAGTATTTGGTCCCATATTCCTTACCTGCAGTGATTACATCAAGCTTCTGATTCTACAAACTTGTTGAATGCATTTGCAGTTTGTTTTGGTTGTGTTTTGGATTATGTTTTTCCCAATAGAAACTGAATGGTGAATAATGTCCTGGCATTTTGGAGTCATTTCATTTGTATTGTCAGTAAGAATAGAAGATGTTTCTGAACACTTCTACATTCATGTGGATGCTACCATGATTATGAATAATCATGAATAAATTGTGAATGATGATGAATGAGAAAGTTACAGAGGAACAAGGATCATACCCCCTCTGTTATTGGTAATGGTGAGAGGTTAGCATGTTTTGTTGTAGCCTCTGTAACTTTCTCACTCATTATTATTGATGATTAATTCATGATTATTCTTAATCATGGCATCATCAGGATTAAGTTACTAGTGTTTAGAAACATGTTATCTACTCAATTAGACAGAAAATTTCTCCAGCCTTCATCCACCATTTTAATATTGGGCAAAACATAACCCAAAAAACACAACCAAAACAAACCGCAAATGCAACCAACGAGTTTGAGTCACAAGCTTGATGTAGTCATTGTGTTCAAGGAATATCAGACCAAATACTAAACTTTTGACTACTTTAATACACTATATCTTCACCACCGAAGAATAGCAGTGTGGTTTTAATATGATTTGACTCTTTGCAGGCTGTCAGGCTGTCTAGTCACAGAGGAAGGCTGTGCTTCTCTGGTCTCAGCTCTGAAGTCAAACCCCTCACACCTGAGAGAGCTGGACCTGAGCTACAATCACCCAGGAGACTCAGGAGTCAGACTGCTCTCTGCTGGACTGGAAGATCCACACTGCAGACTGGAGAAACTCAAGTATGTAGAGGGTTTATGTCAATGTTCATATCAGACATGTTGGAGTTATCAGGCTAGTTAAGACAAACATTCTGACCACCACTTGGACTAAGTTATATGCTGTCCGTGTGTGTGTGTGTGTGTGTGTGGAGAGAGTTCAGGTGTATCCCTCAATGACTGTCTGTTCTTCTGCTTACCGCTACAGTGTGGAACATGGTGGAGAGAACACAATGAAACCTGGACAGAAAATGTGAGTGTTGACTGCTGTGAAGAATATGACTAAGAATAAGTCTTAATTCAAGTGAAGTCAAAGTCAAAGACCACCATCATTACTTACTTGGTCATATTAAATATCAGCTGTAGTTCTACAGAAGCACAAATCAGGGACACCAAAGTTTACAAAGAGTTGCTTTGACAATGTGTGTGTGTCTGTGTGTGACGTGTTTGTGTTACTTTAGAAATGTGTGTGTGTGTTCATGCATGAAGATGTGTGTGTGTCCAGTGTGTGTTCAGGATGTGTTTCCAGTGTGTGTGTGTTCAGGATGTGTGTGTGTTCATGCATGCATACAGGTGTGAGTGTGTGTTCAATGTGTTTGTGTGTACAGGATGTGTGTGTGTGTGTTCAGGATATGTGTGTGTGTGTGTGTGTGTAATTAATGGGAATAAGTGTGTTTTATATTACCATACAGTATAACATATGATCATTCAACAAGTCTCAAGTTACCTTAACTTCTCCTTTTGATACCTATAAACATCTACATTAAATGAACTAGTGAAAAGTGAGTTAACATTCTAAAGTGAATGATGATGATTTCTAATATTGTGTCTGGTTTCATCCATCAGATGTCTGTGATCTCACACTGGACCTAAACACAGTAGACAGACTCCTCTCTCTGTCTGAGGAGAACAGAAAGGTGACATGTAGGAGAGAGGAGCAGCCGTATCCTGATCACCCAGAGAGATTTGAGGACTGTGGACAGGTGCTGTGTAGAGAGGGTCTGACTGGGCGCTGTTACTGGGAGGTAGAGTGGAGTGGGAGAGGGGCTGATATAGGAGTGGCATATAAAGGAATCAGCAGGAGAGGAGAGGGTAATGACTGTGTGATTGGATACAATGACAAGTCCTGGTGTCTGAGCTGCTCTGACAACAGTTACTATGCCTGTCACAATAATAAGGACACTACCATAGACGTCCCCTCCTTCAGCTCCCACAGAGTAGGAGTGTATCTGGACTGGCCAGCCGGCACTCTGTCCTTCTACAGAGTCTCCTCTGACACACTGACCCACCTGTACACTTCCACTCCACATTCACTGAGCCCCTCTATCCAGGGTTTAGGGTTTGGGTTAACGCCTCAGTGTCCCTGTAAATAATAACCATGGTAACACTGACACACACACACACACACACACACACACTGGACACACACACACACTGGACACACACACACACACACACACACACACACACCAGACACACACACACACACATATACACTGGACACACACACACACTAGACACACACACACACACACACACACACACACACACACACACACACACACACAAACACACACACACACACACACACACACACTGAACACACACACCGGAAACACACAAGCACTGGACACACACACACACACCAGACACACACACACACACACCAGACACACACACACACACACACACACACATATACACTGACACACACACACACACACTAGACACACACACACACACACACACACACACACACTGAACACACACACTGGAAACACACACTGGACACACACACACACTAGACACACACACACACACACACACACACACACATGAACATACACACACTGGACACACACAAACACACACACACATGGACACACACAAACACACACATACACAAACACACACACAAACACTGGACAAACACACACACACTGGACACACACACACACTGGACACACTCACACTGGACACACACACACACACACACACACACTGGACACACACACGCAGGACAAACACACACACATACACTGGACACACACACGCAGGACAAACACACACACACACACACTAGACACACACACACACACTGAACACACACACAGAAACACACACACACACACACACACACACACACTGGACATACACACACACACTGGACACACACACTGCACAACCACACACAATGAACACACACACACACACACTGGACACACACACACTGGACACACACACACACTGGACACACACACACTGAACACACACACACACACACTGGATACACACACACACTGGACACACACACACAAAAACACTTGATGCACACACACACACACAGGACACACACACACACACTGGACACATTTCCATGTGTTGGATTTTGATGAAAGGAAATCCCATATAGCCTACTGGACAGGACTTTGCTATGGCATCTTCTGTTTGGGTGTCTCAGGTCAGGTCTGAGCCATGATCAGAATGTGTCTCTGTGTCTATTTCCAGCCCTGCCATTTCTACCTGTCCTGATCTAGTGTTTCACCCCTGACCTCCTCACACCGTCTCACTGTCCATGTCTGCTTTTAGCTCCAACCTCTACTTCACTGTGTTATAATGGACCTTATGCTTGTTATGTCACCTCTGTAACCAGTTATCAAACATACTGACCTTTCTGACCCTATCCCATGGCCCTACTTTCTACAACTGAACATTTAAATTCCTCTATGAGTTTTGTTTTGTGTCCATTTACTTATTTATGTATTTGTTGTATATTGGGGTTGTGCTGCAGAGCATCATGGGGGTTTGTATGTGTTGAGATGATCACGTTCCAGATAAATGGTTGAACTGATTCCTGTCTCCTGTCTCATCATTATTGAATTGTTGTACAGATGTGGTTATGAAACCCACGAGACATAACAACAGATTGGTGATGAGTAAGTCTGAATCTACAGGAACTATTCTGTCTGGAAGAAGTGGGTTTTTACAACTGTTTAAAACTGTTATTTTCTGTGGTACAGTCTAGGCTAATGTTAGCACAGTGTATTGATAGCAGAGGCAAGTGCATAGTCGAGCTAGCTAAGAAAGAGCGTTAACCAGTGGTGTAAAGTACTTAAGTACTCCTCTGATCTGGCAGACTCAGTAAACACAAATGCTTTGTTTGTAAATTGTGTGAATGTTGGAGTGTGCCTCTGGCTGAACTTACATTTTACAAGAAAATTGTCTGGTTTGCTTTTTTTTAAAGGAATTTGAAATGAAACTTGTAATTGTAACTTGTCATTTACATTTGAGTTATTTAGCAGACGCTATTATCTAAGAAAGTACGGAGTGAAGCTACACAAAGAGACTGTCCCAGGAGGGGTTGGAGGGTGGGTTGGGGTGGTCCCAGGAGGGGTTGGAGGGTGGGTTGGGGTGGTCCCAGGAGGGGTTGGAGGGTGGCTTGGGGTGGTCCCAGGAGGGTTGGAGGGTGGGTTGGGGTGGTCCCAGGAGGGGTTGGAGGGTGGGTTGGGGTGGTCCCAGGAGGGGTTGGAGGGTGGGTTGGGGGTGGTCCCAGGAGGGGTTGGAGGGTGGTTTGGGGTGGTCCCAGGAGGAGTTGGAGGGTGGGTTGGGGTGGTCCCAGGAGGGGTTGGAGGGTGGGTTGGGGGTGGTCCCAGGAGGGTTGGAGGGTGGGTTGGGGTGGTCCCAGGAGGAGTTGGAGGGTGGGTTGGGGTGGTCCCAGGAGGGGTTGGAGGGTGGGTTGGGGTGGTCCCAGGAGGGGGTTGGAGGGTGGGTTGGGGTGGTCCCAGGAGGGGTTGGAGGGTGGGTTGGGGTGGTCCCAGGAGGGGTTGGAGGGTGGCTTGGGGTGGTCCCAGGAGGGGTTGGAGGGTGGGTTGGGGTGGTCCCAGGAGGGGTTGGAGGGTGGGTTGGGGTGGTCCCAGAGGGGTTGGAGGGTGGGTTGGGGTGGTCCCAGGAGGGTTGGAGGGTGGGTTGGGGTGGTCCCAGGAGGGTTGGAAGGTGGGTTGATGCAGCTGAGGTGGGTGATTGTATATGTGGTTTAACTAGTTTCCATAATATACTGATATATATTTTAACAGTATTGTGTCTCTAGCTGTATAACAATTCCTGCTGCTCTTTGTTCTGATATATATATTTTAACAATATTGTGTTTCTAACTGTACAGTGGGGAATAAAGTATTTAGTCAGCCACCAATTGTGCAAGTGCTCCCACTTAAAAAGATGAGAGAGGCCTGTAATTTTCATCATAGCTACACGTCAACTATGACAGACAAAATGAAGAAAAATCCAGAAAATCACATTGTAGGATTTTTAATGAATTTATTTGCAAATTATGGTGGAAAATAAGTATTTGCTCAATAACAAAAGTTTCTCAATACTTTGTTATATACCCTTTGTTGGCAATGACACAGGTCAAACGTTTTCTCTAAGTCTTCACAAGGTTTTCACACACTGTTGCTGGTATTTTGGCCCATGCCTCCATGCAAATCTCCTCTAGAGCAGTGATGTTTTGGGGCTGTCGCTGGGCAACATGGACTTTCAACTCCCTCCAAAGATTTTCTATGGGGTTGAGATCTGGAGACTGGCTAGGCCACTGCAGGACCTTGAAATGTTTCTTACGAAGCCACTCCTTCGTTGCCCGGGTGGTGTGTTTGGGATCATTGTCATGCTGAAAGACCCAGCCACGTTTCATCTTCAATGCCCTTGCTGATGGAAGGAGGTTTTCACTCAAAATCTCACAATACATGGCCCCATTCATTCTTTCCTTTACACGGATCAGTCGTCCTGGTCCCTTTGCAGAAAAACAGCCCCAAAGCATGATGTTTCCACCCCCATGCTTCACAGTAGGTATGGTGATTCTTTGGATGCAACTCAGCATTCTTTGTCCTCCAAACACGACGAGTTGAGTTTTTACCAAAAAGTTATATTTTGGTTTCATCTGACCATATGACATTCTCCCAATCCTCTTCTGGATCATCCAAATGCACTCTAGCAAACTTCAGACGGGCCTGGACATGTACTGGCTTAAGCAGGGGGACACGTCTTGCACTGCAGGATTTGAGTCCCTTGCAGCGTAGTGTGTTACTGATGGTAGGCTTTGTTGATGGTCCCAGCTCTCTGCAGGTCATTCACTAGGTCCCCCCGTGTGGTTCTGGGATTTTTGCTCACCGTTCTTGTGATCATTTTGACCCCACTGGGTTAGATCTTGCGTGGAGCCCCAGATCGAGGGAGATTATCAGTGGTCTTGTATGTCTTCCATTTCCTAATAATTGCTCCCACAGTTGATTTCTTCAAACCAAGCTGCTTACCTATTGCAGATTCAGTCTTCCCAGCCTGGTGCAGGTCTACAATTTTGTTTCTGGTGTCCTTTGACAGCTCTTTGGTCTTGGCCATAGTGGAGTTTGGAGTGTGACTGTTTGAGGTTGTGGACAGGTGTCTTTTATACTGATAACAAGTTCAAACAGGTGCCATTAATACAGGTAACGAGTGGAGGACAGAGGAGCCTCTTAAAGAAGAAGTTACAGGTCTGTGAGAGCCAGAAATCTTGCTTGTTTGTAGGTGACCAAATACTTATTTTCCACCATAATTAGCAAATAAATTCATTAAAAATCATACAATGTGATTTTCTGGAATTTTTTTTCTCAATTTGTCTGTCATAGTTGACGTGTACCTATGATGAATATTACAGGCCTCTCTCATCTTTTTAAGTGGGAGAACTTGTACAATTGGTGGCTGACTAAATACTTTTTTTTCCCCCACTGTACATATATACATATACTGTATATTGTATTGAAGTAGACATAAGTTTAGTATTTGGTCCCATATTCCTTACCTGCAGTGATTACATCAAGCTTCTGATTCTACAAACTTGTTGAATGCATTTGCAGTTTGTTTTGGTTGTGTTTTGGATTATGTTTTTCCCAATAGAAACTGAATGGTGAATAATGTCCTGTCATTTTGGAGTCATTTCATTTGTATTGTCAGTAAGAATAGAAGATGTTTCTGAACACTTCTACATTCATGTGGATGCTACCATGATTATGAATAATCATGAATAAATTGTGAATGATGATGAATGAGAAAGTTACAGAGGAACAAGGATCATACCCCCTCTGTTATTGGTAATGGTGAGAGGTTAGCATGTTTTGTTGTAGCCTCTGTAACTTTCTCACTCATTATTATTCATGATTAATTCATGATTATTCTTAATCATGGCATCATCAGGATTAAGTTACTAGTGTTTAGAAACATGTTATCTACTCAATTAGACAGAAAATTTCTCCAGCCTTCATCCACCATTTTAATATTGGGCAAAACATAACCCAAAACACAACCAAAACAAACCGCAAATGCAACCAACGAGTTTGAGTCACAAGCTTGATGTAGTCATTGTGTTCAAGGAATATCAGACCAAATACTAAACTTTTGACTACTTTAATACACTATATCTTCACCACCGAAGAATAGCAGTGTGGTTTTTAATATGATTTGACTCTTTGCAGGCTGTCAGGCTGTCTAGTCACAGAGGAAGGCTGTGCTTCTCTGGTCTCAGCTCTGAAGTCAAACCCCTCACACCTGAGAGAGCTGGACCTGAGCTACAATCACCCAGGAGACTCAGGAGTCAGACTGCTCTCTGCTGGACTGGAGGATCCACACTGCAGACTGGAGAAACTCAAGTATGTAGAGGGTTTATGTCAATGTTCATATCAGACATGTTGGAGTTATCAGGCTAGTTAAGACAAACATTCTGACCACCACTTGGACTAAGTTATATGCTGTCCGTGTGTGTGTGTGTGTGTGTGTGTGTGAGAGAGTTCAGGTGTATCCCTCAATGACTGTCTGTTCTTCTGCTTACCGCTACAGTGTGGAACATGGTGGAGAGAACACAATGAAACCTGGACTTAGAAAATGTGAGTGTTGACTGCTGTGAAGAATATGACTAAGAATAAGTCTTAATTCAAGTGAAGTCAAAGTCAAAGACCACCATCATTACTTACTTGGTCATATTAAATATCAGCTGTAGTTCTACAGAAGCACAAATCAGGGACACCAAAGTTTACTAAGAGTTGCTTTGACAATGTGTGTGTGTGTGTGGGGCGTGTTCGTGTTACGTTAGAAATGTGTGTTTGTGTTCATGCATGCATACAGGTGTGTGTGTGTGTGTGTGTGTGTGTGTGTGTGTGTGTGTGTGTGTGTGTGTGTGTGTGTGTAGTGTGTAATTAATGGGAATACGTGTGTTTTTATATTACCATACAGTATAACATATGATCATTCAACAAATCTCAAGTTACCTTAACTTCTCCTTTTGATACCTAGAAACATCTACATTAAATGAATTAGTGAAAAGTGAGTTAACATACTAATGTGAATGACGATGATTTCTAATATTGTGTCTGGTTTCATCCATCAGATGTCTGTGATCTCACACTGGACCTAAACACAGTAAACAGATTCCCTCTCTCTGTCTGAGGAGAACAGAAAGGTGACACATAGGAGAGAGAAGCAGCCGTATCCTGATCACCCAGAGAGATTTGAGGACTGGAGACAGGTGCTGTGTAGAGAGGGTCTGACTGGGCGCTGTTACTGGGAGGTAGAGTGGAGTGGGTTCAGGGTTGATATAGGAGTGACATATAAAGGAATCAGCAGGAGAGGAGGGGGTGATGACTGTTGGCTTGGATACAATGACAAGTCCTGGAGTCTGTTCTGCTCTGACAACAGTTACAGAGCCTGTCACAATAATAAGTCCACTACCATAGACGTCCCCTCCTCCAGCTCCCACAGAGTAGGAGTGTATCTGGACTGGCCAGCCGGCACTCTGTCCTTCTACAGAGTCTCCTCTGACACACTGACCCACCTGAACACATTACACTCCACATTCACTGAGCCCCTCTATCCAGGGTTTCATCTTTGGTATGATGGCGCCTCAGTGTCCCTGTGTCAAGCACAACATGATGTTTCACTCTAATCATGGTCATGTTCAGTAAGACACACTGGAGCAACAATGTAGAATATCTCTCTAGTGTGTAAACATATGATTGGAAATATTCATGAATACACACCATTGAAGTTGACAGACATTGTCAACTAGCGTCATTCAGTAATAGAATGAATCACCACACGGTGTTGTAAAAACTGGTTTCATTTAGAAATCATTGTTGTTATTGGGCTTCTTGGTCTTTGTAAATATTGTTGTCTGTATAATGTTTATTTGTCAAATTCTTGACACAACAATGTTGTTTCTGTATGAACTCAATTCCACTGAATGAAATGTACATGTACATGTGACAGATTTGACTAACAAAGTAACACACACACAGACACATAGACACACACACACACACACACAGACACACACATAGACACACACACACACACACACACATAGACACATACACATAGACACATACACACACATAGACACACACACACACACACACATAGACACATACACACATAGACACACACACACACATAGAAACACACACACATAGACACATACACACACACACATACACACACACACATAGACACACACACACACATATACACATACACACACACACACACACACACACACACACACACATAGACACACACACACACACACACACACACACATATACACATACACACACACACACATACACACACACACATAGACACACACACACACACACACATAGACACATACACACACACACATACACACACACATAGACACACACACACACACAGACATATAGACACACACACACACACATAGACACACACACACATAGACACATACACACACACATACACACACACACAGACACACACACACACACATAGACACACACATAGACACACACACACACACACACATAGACACACACACACAGACACATAGACACATATACACACACACATACACACACACACATAGACACACACACACACACACACACACACACACATAGACATATATACACACACACACACATAGACACACACACACACACACAGACACATAAACATACACACATACACACACACATAGACACACACACACAGACACATAGACACATACACACACACATAGACACACACACACACACATAGACATATAGACACACACACACACACATAGACACACACACACACACACACACACACAGACACATACACACACACACCTGTTTGGTCCAATTTATTCCTGTAAATAAATGTTAAACTATATAAAACCATATTTACATGTCTAGTGTTGGAGTGATAGTTTACTGGACCACATTAATGGCACCTGTAGTTGTTATTATGTACTGAGCCATTAGTGCTTTTTGAGGTCGGTTCGGTTTCGTTTCCATTATTAAAAATAATCACTGTTTTTGGGTTTGGGTTTCAATCATTTTTTTTGACTACGTGCACAGAATAAAACAATGAATACAAGTCCCATGATGGTAGTGAC
>NW_025533729.1:350000-370000 GCF_020615455.1 Coregonus clupeaformis | reverse complement strand
TCCACACCACATGGTTTCTTTAACTCCAGTCCTCAACATCCCCCAACAGTTGTTGTTGTAGCTTCAGACAAGCACACCTGATTCAACTAGTCATCTAGTCATCAACCACTTCACCAGGACAGCACATCTACTGATTCAACTAGTCATCTAGTCATCAACCACTTCACTAGGACAGCACATCTACTGATTCAACTAGTCATCTAGTCATCAACCACTTCACTAGGACAGCACATCTACTGATTCAACTAGTCATCTAGTCATCAACCACTTCACTAGGACAGCACATCTACTGATTCAACTAGTCATCTAGTCATCAACCACTTCACTAGGACAGCACATCTACTGATTCAACTAGTCATCTAGTCATCAACCACTTCACTAGGACAGCACATCTACTGATTCAACTAGCCATCTAGTCATCAACCACTTCACTAGGACAGCACATCTACTGATTCAACTAGCCATCTAGTCATCAACCACTTCACTAGGACAGCACATCTACTGATTCAACTAGCCATCTAGTCATCAACCACTTCACTAGTACAGCACATCTACTGATTCAACTAGTCATCTAGTCATCAACCACTTCACTAGGACAGCACATCTACTGATTCAACTAGCCATCTAGTCATCAACCACTTCACTAGGACAGCACATCTACTGATTCAACTAGCCATCTAGTCATCAACCACTTCACTAGGACAGCACATCTACTGATTCAACTAGCCATCTAGTCATCAACCACTTCACTAGGACAGCACATCTACTGATTCAACTAGTCATCCACCACTTCACTAGGACAGCACATCTACTGATTCAACTAGCCATCTAGTCATCAACCACTTCACTAGGACAGCACATCTACTGATTCAACTAGCCATCTAGTCATCAACCACTTCACTAGGACAGCTAACCTGATTCAACTAGCCATCTAGTCATCAACCACTTCACTAGGACAGCACATCTACTGATTCAACTAGCCATCTAGTCATCAACCACTTCACTAGGACAGCACATCTACTGATTCAACTAGTCATCTAGTCATCAACCACTTCACTAGGACAGCACATCTACTGATTCAACTAGCCATCTAGTCATCAACCACTTCACTAGGACAGCACATCTACTGATTCAACTAGCCATCTAGTCATCAACCACTTCACTAGGACAGCACATCTACTGATTCAACTAGTCATCTAGTCATCAACCACTTCACTAGGACAGCACATCTACTGATTCAACTAGCCATCTAGTCATCAACCACTTCACTAGGACAGCACATCTACTGATTCAACTAGCCATCTAGTCATCAACCACTTCACTAGTACAATCAGGTTGTAGAGGTTTATCTGTCTAAAACCTTCATTGGTATTCTTCATTGTTTGTGATAATATTGAATCAACTGAGTGGCGCAGTGGTCTAAGGCACTGCATCGCAGTGCTAGCTGTGCCACTAGAGATCCTGGTTCAAATCCAGGCTCTGTCGTAGCCGGCTGCGACCGGGAGACCCATGGGGCGGCGCACAATTGGCCCAGGGGAGGGAATGGCCGGCAGGGATGTAGCTCAGTTGGTAGAGCATGGCGTTTGCAATGCCAGGGTTGTGGGTTCGATTCCCACGGGGGGCCAGTATGAAAAAAAAAATAATAATGTATGCACTCACTAACTCTAAGTTGCTCTGGATAAGAGCGTCTGCTAAATGATTAAAGTGAAGGATTAATCTACCTATAACTGAAGGCAGCCAGTGTATAAAAACTGCATCAGACAGATACAACCTGAAACAAATGAGAGTTTTACTATAGACCATTAGGCCAGCCAATGTCCAATCCCAAGAGCATGGGGACTCTTAATTTGAAGGGACATTTTACACTATGGTTCTACTGATGCTGCCAAGAGAACAGAGATGAACCAGTGGAGTAGCTGGTGCAAAGCTACGCTAACAAGCATGTTGGGAGAATGAAACCACGTGGGATAAACGTTCAGGACAGGTAGTGAGTGAAAATGTAAAGTGACCCGTTCAGCCACTGTCTGGATTATTCCATGGAACTTCTTATGCGTTTTTTATTTTCTTTGCAATGTTTTTATTTACAATGTTTTTTGGAACAGATTCCAGTTGGAACGTTCCTCACTAAATTTACCGCCCCCTAACAACAACAACCCCCCTCAAACAAACACAGAGACAGTCAGCCAATGAAATTACAGGATCAATCATACTAATTAGAAAGGCAGAAGCATGCATGATAAGCAATGGAGGCTCATTGTCACACCTGTGACATATGCTTTAAGACACAAACGTCAAATACATGTCGACAATCCTTCCTCCAAAAGGACCCTTCTATGGGATCACATGTCATGAAAATCCCCCAAAAAGCCATGTTCTTCTTTATTTTCCTAGCTTCGTGAGGAATCACCCAAAGAGCAAATTCACAATGGAAACCTTAGTCCTACCTGAACCTCTCGTTGAGTCTTTGAAAGGAAGTTCAAATCCAAGGACACAGAAAGAATCCAATGGAACACGGTGATGTCATAGAGAATGATAGAGGCCTCTAGTGGCCAAAACCCGTATTATCATGGGCGGGGCCTTTGAGGGCTTCCACCATTTTAATTAATGTAGACAACTGGGTGGGACTTCCATCTTTATTGGCTGGGCCACGCCTCCAACCACACCCGTACCTGCAGCCTTACAGGCGTACTGCCTAATAGCCAACTATCATCACAATACATTGTGTTAACACAGGCTTGGCCGACTATCATCACAATACATCGTGTTAACACAGGATTGGCCGACTATCATCACAATACATCGTGTTAACACAGGCTTGGCCGAGCTATCATCACAATGCATCGTGTTAACACAGGCTTGGCCGACTATCATCACAATACATTGTGTTAACACAGGCTTGGCCGACTATCATCACAATACATTGTGTTAACACAGGCTTGGCCGACTATCATCACAATATATTGTGTTAACACAGGCTTGGCCGACTATCATCACAATACATTGTGTTAACACAGGCTTGGCCGACTATCATCACAATACATTGTGTTTAACACAGGCTTGGCCGACTATCATCACAATACATTGTGTTAACACAGGCTTGGCCGACTATCATCACAATATATTGTGTTAACACAGGCTTGGCCAACTATCATCACAATACATTGTGTTAACACAGACTTGGCCGACTATCCTCACAATACATTGTGTTAACACTGGCTTGGCCAACTATCATCACAATACATTGTGTTAACACAGACTTGGCCAACTATCATCACAATACATTGTGTTAACACAGGCTTGGCCAACTATCATCACAATACATCGTGTTAACACAGGCTTGGCCAACTATCATCACAATACATTGTGTTAACACAGGCTTGGCCAACTATCATCACAATACATTGTGTTAACACAGGCTTGGCCAACTATCATCACAATACATTGTGTTAACACAGGCTTGGCCAACTATCCTCACAATACATCGTGTTAACACAGGCTTGGCCAACTATCATCAAAATACATCGTGTTAACACAGGCTTGGCCAACTATCCTCACAATACATTGTGTTAACACAGGATTGGCCAACTATTATCACAATACATTGTGTTAACACAGGATTGGCCGACTATCATCACAATACATTGTTTTAACACAGGCTTGGTCAACTATCATCACAATACATTGTGTTAACACAGGCTTGGCCGACTATCATCACAATACATCGTGTTAACACAGGCTTGGCCGACTATCATCACAATACATTGTGTTAACACATACTTGGCCAACTATCATCACAATACATCGTGTTAACACAGGCTTGGCCAACTATCCTCACAATACATCGTGTTAACACAGGCTTGGCCAACTATCATCAAAATACATCGTGTTACCACAGGCTTGGCCAACTATCCTCACAATACATTGTGTTAACACAGGATTGGCCAACTATCATCACAATACATTGTGTTAACACAGGATTGGCCGACTATCATCACAATACATTGTTTTAACACAGGCTTGGTCAACTATCATCACAATACATTGTGTTAACACAGGATTGGCCAACTGTCATCACAAGTACATATATCAACACATAAATTTTCTAGTTTTATAATTTAATCATTTTCAGGGGCAATTTCATTTTGGCTTTATGCTTTCAAGTTACCACGTTCCATTCACCATTACACTCGGTTCATTCTGCTCCAGTCACTGCCTATGGACACCACCCGGCTACTCACTGCAAGCCTGCAGACATCAAGCATCTGTGCCACGTGTTGACGTGTGTTTATGTGTTTATGTCCTGCTCCTCCCCATCCTCCTCCTCCTCCCCCTTTTCTTCTTCCTCCTCCTCCTCCTCCTCCCCCTCCTCCTCCCCCTTTTCTTCTTCCTCCTCCTCCTCCTCTTTCCTCCTCCCCCCTCTTCCTCCTCTTCCTCCTCCTCCTCCTCCTCCTCCGCCTCCCCCTCTTCCTCCTGTTCCTAATATTCTTCTTCTTCCTCCTCCTCCTCCTCCTCCTCCTCCCCCTCTTCCTCCTCTTCCTAATATTCTTCATCTTCCTCCTCCTCCTCCTCCTCCTCCTCCTCCTCCTCCTCCTCCTCCTCCCCCTCCTCTTCCTCTCTTCCCTGCTAGGGCAGTATGATGTTATGAAACGTTTAGATCTAAATATATACGATGTAGACCATCTGACCTCTTTAGTTGAGCAGCCAGGTCACACCAGATCCACTGCAGTATTAAACGTTTGTCCAGGTCCCCAGGATGCCTTCAATACTGTCCACTAGGGGCAAACGTGAACACCTATTTTCTATCTAGTAGGTTCGCAGCTTGCTACGGTGTTAAGCCGCGAGCTATGGCTTCGAGGATCGCGAGTTCAATCTCAGTGCTAGTTTAAACCTATCCCAAAACCTTAACCCTTACCTTAACCAGTCAGAATTAATGCCTAAATCATTTTTATCTGAGACATTCACTTTGCCTTCCTGAGCCTTCCTACCCAGGTGTCTCAATGAGCTCTCACAGTCTCACTGCAGAATTAGACATTTTTGCACTTTTCTCTAAACTTCAAATTTCCGAAGTTGCTCCAAACGTCAAATTTAGAAGTTGCTCCAAACGTCAAATTTAAAAGTTAAGGGTCAAGGTTAAGGGTTAAGGTTTGGGGTAGGGTAAAAAAAAAAAAAAAAAAAAATGAGTGTCTGCAACTGGGATTGAACACGCAACCTTTTGATCCAGAGTCATGGGATTACATAACCTTAGCAAAACCCAAGTCTACTTGGTGGTAATAACGCTCACTGTTGCCCCTAGTGGTCGGTTTTGAAGGCATTTCCTGACTTCCTCATGACATGGACAGACGTCCAGTTTAGAAATCAATCTTGAGCAATCTGGCTGGTCTAAAACAGATATTAGACCCAGGTCAGTCTAGTTTCCCTTCAATCCCAAACTTAACGCGGCAATCAGCAATTGAAACAATAACAAAGCTACTCCACACCCGTTTCGGTAAAAGCTGAGGGATGGAGCTGGATAAATGTATCCTCTCTCAATGTATAGACAGAGCTATGGATGCAAGGACTGACCATCCACGATATCAACATTATAATTCTAACCTATACAGACCAAGGACTGACCATCCATGATATCAACATTATAACTCTAACCTATACAGACCAAGGACTGACCATCCACGATATCAACATTATAACTCTAACCTATACAGACCAAGGACTGACCATCCACGATATCAACATTATAACTCTAACCTATACAGACCAAGGATTGACCATCCATGATATCAACATTATAACTCTAACCTATACAGACCAAGGACTGACCATCCACGATATCAACATTATAACTCTAACCTATACAGACCAAGGACTGACCATCCATGATATCAACATTATAACTCTAACCTATACAGACCAAGGACTGACCATCCACGATATCAACATTATAACTCTAACCTATACAGACCAAGGACTGACCATCCACGATATCAACATTATAACTCTAACCTATACAGACCAAGGACTGACCATCCACGATATCAACATTATAACTCTAACCTATACAGACCAAGGACTGACCATCCCGATATCAACATTATAGTTTTAACCACGTTTTGATGCTCTACAGTGTTGATGTTTATGTTGTTTACAAACATTTGCATAAAATAAGTAATTATTTTGGGTTCTGACGGTACCACTGTCACGGTACTGATGTGGATGCGGTGGTGAAGTCAGGCGCAGGACACAGAGGATAAGTCAAAACGACTTTACTGAAATACTTGGAACAAATACAAAATAAATGGCCTCGAAAACACCGGAGGCGAACTAATACGCAAAATGCGTAAAAACACCCACAAACAAAAGTACCGAACCTCGACACCAAACGACAGGCGGACAATAACACACAACTACCAAACATAACACAGGGGAAACTTATAGGTGACATAATCATGACAGAATACGAAACAGGTGCACTTAACTAGACATGACAAAACAAACATCGAAAACATCAAACGGTGGCAGCTAGTACTCCGGTGACGCGAACGCCGAAGCCTGCCCGAACAAGGAGGAGGAGCAGCCTCGGCGGTATTCGTGACAACCACAGTGGAACTAAGCTCATGTAGCATTCATAAGTTACATTTTCAAGAAGGCAATGGGTAGATATTAATTTAATGGATAAAAAAAATGGATTTAGCAACTGCTGATTGCCCCTTTAAGATGTAGGTATGGAGGTCAAATTGGCCTTAGATTAGTGTCTAGGAGTAACTTCATTACCACTGGTACAGAACAACACCACCCCCATGGTGCGGCACAACACCACCCCCATGGCGCGGCACAACACCACCCCATGGTGCAGCACAACACCAACCCCATGGTGCAGCACAACACCACCCCATGGTGCAGCACAACACCACCCCCCATGGTGCAGCACAACACCACCCCCATGGTGCGGCACAACACCACCCCCATGGTGAGGCACAACACCACCCCATGGTGAGGCACAACACCACCCCCCATGGTGCAGGACAACACCACCCCCCATGGTGCAGCACAACACCACCCCCCATGGTGCGGCACAACACCACCCCCATGGTGGGGCACAACACCACCCCCCATGGTGCAGGACAACACCACCCCCCATGGTGCGGCACAACACCACCCCCCATGGTGCGGCACAACACCACCCCCATGGTGCAGCACAACACCACCCCCATGGTGCAGCACAACACCACCCCCATGGTGAGGCACAACACCACCCCCATGGTGCAGCACAACACCACCCCCATGGTGGGGCACAACACCACCCCCATGGTGCAGGACAACACCACCCCCATGGTGCGGCACAACACCACCCCCATGGTGCGGCACAACACCGCCCCATGGTGCAGCACAACACCACCCCCATGGTGCAGGACAACACCGCCCCCCATGGTGCGGCACAACACCGCCCCCATGGTGCGGCAGCAACCCGCCCCCCATGGTGCGGCACAACACCGCCCCCATGGTGCGGCACAACACCACCCCCATGGTGCAGCACAACACCACCCCCATGGTGCAGGACAACACCACCCCCATGGTGCGGCACAACACCGCCCCCATGGTGCGGCACAACACCACCCCCATGGTGCGGCACAACACCGCCCCCATGGTGCAGCACAACACCACCCCATGGTGCGGCACAACACCACCCCCATGGTGCAGCACAACACCACCCCCATGGTGCAGCACAACACCACCCCCAAGGCTCTGATGAAGGTGATTCATGCTGAAACTGAAAGCCTGTTGTTAGTTTCTCGTCAATAAATCAGATTCACTCAGAAATAACTTCTGCTTTCCTTTATTCTCCAGGATTGTCTGTTTGGTGGATTTTCAAGTCCCTCAGTCGAGCACCTGATCCCCCCTTTTTTCGTTGAAGCTTTGGCTGAAGAGCGTTTGGGTGGACCTTTTATCCCCCATCTCTATAATAATGGTTACAGCAGCTGAGAGGCTGTGGAATAGTCAAGCAGTCGCTGGCATATAGATAGACCCTTACAGAAGGCCTTCTCTCCTGAACACACACATACACACACACACTACACACACACACACACACACACACACACACACACACACACACACACACACACACACACACACACACACACACACACAACACTACACACACTACACACACACACACACACACACACACACACACACACACACACACACTACACACACACTACACACATGCTCACACACACACACACACACACACACACACACACTACACACTACACACTACACAAACACACTACACACTACACAAACACACTACACACTACACACACACACACACACTACACACACACACACTACACTACACACACACACACACACACACACACACACACACACACACACACACACACACACATCCTCTGCAACTGTAGTCCTTGATAGCATGTAGTCCTTGATAGCCTGTAGTCCTGGAAAGCCTGTAGTCCTTGGACAGACTGTGGTCCATGATAGCCTGTAGTCCTTGATAGCATGTAGTCCTTGACAGCCTGTAGTCCATGATAGCCTGTAGTCCCTTGACAGACTGTAGTCCTTGATAGCCTGTAGTCCTTGACAGCCTGTAGTCCTTGAAAGCCTGTAGTCCTTGATAGCCTTTAGTCCTTGATAGCCTGTAGTCCTTGATATCCTTTAGTCCTGGATAGCCTGTAGTCCTTGATAGCCTGTAGTCCTGGATAGCCTGTAGTCCTTGATAGCCTGTAGTCCTGGATAGCCTGTAGTCCTTGACATATATACCGTAGCTACAGCCAACCACTGAAAGTTATCCTGCTCCCCAAATATATATACTGTAGCTATAGCCAACCACTGAACGTTATCCTGCCCCCAAATATATATACTGTAGCTATAGCCAACCACTGAACGTTATCCCTGCTCCCAAATATATATATACTGTAGCTATAGCCAACCACTGAACGTTATCCTGCTCCCAAATATGTATACTGTAGCTAAAGCCAACCACTGAACGTTATCCTGCTCCCAAATATATATATACTGTAGCTATAGCCAACCACTGAACGTTATCCTGCTCCCAAATATATATATATATATATATATATACTGTAGCTATAGCCAACCACTGAACGTTATCCTGCTCCCAAATATATATACTGTAGCTATAGCCAACCACTGAACGTTATCCTGCTCCCAAATATATATACTGTAGCTATAGCCAACCACTTAATGTTATCCTGCTCCCAAATATATATACCGTAGCTAAAGCCAACCACTGAACGTTATCCTGCTCCCAAATATATATACTGTAGCTATAGCCAACCACTGAACGTTATCCTGCTCCCAAATATATATACTGTAGCTATAGCCAACCACTGAACGTTATCCCTCTCCCAAATATATATACTGTAGCTATAGCGAACCACTGAACGTTATCCTGCTCCCAAATATATATACTGTAGCTATAGCCAACCACTGAACGTTATCCTGCTCCCATATATATACTGTAGCTATAGCCAACCACTGGACGTTATCCTGCTCCCAAATATATATACTGTAGCTATAGCCAACCACTGGACGTTATCCTGCTCCCAAATATATATACTGTAGCTATAGCCAACAATCGCAGTTGATATGGTCAGTAGTGACTTTGCCACATGATAGGTAAACAAAAAACAGTCAAGTAGCCTACAAGCGGAGTATGAAAAATGTATGCACTCACTAAAAACAAGCGGATTCAGCAACACGGACACCGATGGAAATTCTTACGATTTGACAGTTCCCAAAGGACATGAACTGGTTGAATCAACATTGTTTCTACTTTATGAGACAAGGCTTAATCAGTTTTATGGGAAACCAGCCAATAGTGTACAGCCATAATATAAATGTTTAATGTCTGTTTCACTAGATTGCGTTACTGACTGACCAGACTGTCTGACCTGCACTGCCTCCTCCTGACTGATATCTAACCAGCCCAGAGGCTTGAAGAGACATTAGACTGTCTGACTGATATCTTACCAGCCCAGAGGCTTGAAGAGACATTAGACTGTCTGACTGATATCTAACCAGCCCAGAGGCTTGAAGAGACATTAGACTGTCTGACTGATATCTAACCAGCCCAGAGGCTTGAAGAGACATTAGACTGTCTCGACTGATATCTAACCAGCCCAGAGGCTTGAAGAGACATTAGACTGTCTGACTGATATCTAACCAGCCCAGAGGCTTGAAGAGACATTAGACTGTCTGACTGATATCTAACCAGCCCAGAGGCTTGAAGAGACATTAGACTGTCTGACTGATATCTAACCAGCCCAGAGGCTTGAAGAGACATTAGACTGTCTGACTGATATCTAACCAGCCCAGAGGCTTGAAGAGACATTAGACTGTCTGACTGATATCTAACCAGCCCAGAGAGGCTTGAAGAGACATTAGACTGTCTGACTGATATCTAACCAGTCCAGAGGCTTGAAGAGACATTAGACTGTCTGACTGATATCTAACCAGCCCAGAGGCTTGAAGAGACATTAGACTATCTGACTGATATCTAACCAGCCCAGAGGCTTGAAGAGACATTAGACTGTCTGACTGATATCTAACCAGCCCAGAGGCTTGAAGAGACATTAGACTATCTGACTGATATCTAACCAGCCCAGAGGCTTAAAGAGATATTAGACTGTCTGACTGATATCTAACCAGCTCAGAGGCTTGAAGAGACATTAGACTGTCTGACCTGCACTGCCTCCTCCTGACTGATATCTAACCAGCCCAGAGGCTTGAAGACATTAGACTGTCTGACTGATATCTAACCAGCCCAGAGGCTTGAAGAGACATTAGACTGTCTGACTGATATCTAACCAGCCCAGAGGCTTGAAGAGACATTAGACTGTCTGACTGATATCTAACCAGCCCAGAGGCTTGAAGAGACATTAGACTGTTTGAGCTACACTGCCTCCTCCTGTGAGAGCCACGTCAGGCGACACTACACCGTCCCAACAATGCAAACACACATCCTGGTCGAGGTCACTGGAGACGGGGGGACACAAAGGCCACCATGGCAACGCTGGAAAGACAAAGATAACTCAAGAGGTAATTTTCTGTTATTTAACGTTCCTGAATGCCATTGACAATACCCCAATTTGATAAATACTCTATTTGATATACCATTTCTTTGTATTTCAGTTAGAGAAACTAAACTGTGAACTGTGTGTGTCATGCTTAGGAAAGTGACACTGAAGGGAGGAGGAGGAGGAGGAGGAGGAGGAAGGAGGAGGAGGAGGAGGAGCAGGGGAGCTTCTGCAAAAAAGATGAAGATGCAAGTTATTAAAGTGGAAGAAGATTCTGCTGAGGAGAATTCTGACAAACTATTGAGGAGGATATATGAGCTAGAGCAATAGAACAGAAACATCGATATTGACTTAAAGCAGGAGAACACTGAATTAAAGAAAACTTCTAAGGACTTGGAAGCAGAAGAACTCTGAGCAAGAGAACACTTCTGAAGACTTAAAGCAGAAGAACTCTGAGCTAGAGAACACTTCAAGACTTAAAGCAGAAGAACTCTGAGCTAGAGAAAACTTCTGAAGACTTAAAACAGAAGAACTCTGAACTAGAGAAAACTTCTGAAGACTTGAAAGCAGAAGAACTCTGAGCTAGAGAAAACTTATGAAGACTTGAAGCAGAAGAACTCTGAACTAGAGAAAGACTTGGAGCAGAAGAATCAACAGGAAAAGTCATGTTCTATAAATTAGACTCAGACTACACTAAAAGAAGGCGCTACCTGGAACCATAATGGTTCTTCAATTATCTTCGTAGGAGAACCCTCTGAAAATAAACATTTTTTGTTACAAGTGGAACCCTTTCACCACCAAGGTTCTAAGTAGAACCGTTTTCACCACCCAAGGGTTCTACCTGAAACAAAAAAGGGTTTTCCTATGGGGACAAACGAAAGAAACCCTTTGCGTGTAGTATCAAAATAACTATAAATGGGAATTATCTTCTTGGAGATAAGTGTCAGAATCTGGGCACTAAACTCGCTGTTTTTGTGTTTTAATCACTGTTTATATCAATTTCTACTCAGAACAGACTAATAATACCCACCCAGTCCTGTAGATGAATACCTCTCTCGAGTGGTTTTACAGTGTCCCAGTCCTGTAGATGAATACCTCTCTCTGAGTGGTTTTACAGTGTCCCAGTCCTGTAGATGAATACCTCTCTGAGTGGTTTTACAGTGTCCCAGTCCTGTAGATGAATACCTCTCTGAGTGGTTTTACAGTGTCTCCGTCCTGTAGATGAATACCTCTCTCTGAGTGGTTTTACAGTGTCCCAGTCCTGTAGATGAATACCTCTCTGAGTGGTTCTACAGTGTCTCAGTCCTGTAGATGAATACCTCTCTGAGTGGTTTTACAGTGTTTCAGTCCTGTAGATGAATACCTCTCTGAGTGGTTTTACAGTGTCCCAGTCCTGTAGATGAATACCTCTCTCTGAGTGGTTTACTGTGTCCCAGTCCTGTAGATGAATACCTCTCTGAGTGGTTTTACAGTGTCCCAGTCCTGTAGATGAATACCTCTCTGAGTGGTTCTACAGTGTCTCAGTCCTGTAGATGAATACCTCTCTGAGTGGTTTTACAGTGTCCCAGTCCTGTAGATGAATACCTCTCTGAGTGGTTTTACAGTGTCCCAGTCCTGTAGATGAATACCTCTCTGAGTGGTTCTACAGTGTCCCAGTCCTGTAGATGAATACCTCTCTGAGTGGTTCTACAGTGTCCCAGTCCTGTAGATGAATACCTCTCTGAGTGGTTCTCCAGTGTCCCAGTCCTGTAGATGAATACCTCTCTGAGTGGTTCTCCAATGTTTCTCCACTGTGTTTAATCTACATGATATATCAGCTCTTACTGGTCAGAATTGAAGGAATGATGGATGGCGCTAAAGACAGGAAATTCTTGAGGGAAACCTGTTTCAGTCTTCCAGAGATTTGAGACTGGGACGGAGGTTCACCTTCCAGCAGGTCAATGACTCTAAGCATACTGCTAAAGCAACACTTGAGTGGTTTAAGGGGAAACATTTAAATATCTTGGAATGAGCCTAGTCAAAGCCCAGACCTCAATCCAATTGAGAATCTGTGGTATGACTTAAAGGATTGCTGTACACCAGCAGAACCCATCCAACTTGAAGAGCTGGAGCAGTTTTGCCTTGAAGAATGGGCAAAAATCCCAGTGGCTAGATGTGCCAAGCTTATAGAGACATACCCCAAGAGACTTGCAGCTGTAATTGCTGCAAAAGGTGGCTCTACAAAGTATTGACTTTGGTGGGGGGATAGTTATGCACGCTCAAGTTTTCAGTTTTTATGTCTAATTTCTTGTTTGTTTCACAATAAAAAAATATTTTTCATCTTCAAAGTGGTAGGCATGTTGTGTAAATCAATTGATACAAACCCCAAAAAAATCTATTTTAATTCCAGGTTGTAAGGCAACAAAATAGGAAAAATGCCAAGGGGAGTGAATACTTTCGTAAAACGACTTTATATATATATATACATTTATAATTAAAATTAATATGTTTTGTTTAACTGATTGAACAAACGTTTTTTTTACTTTTATTTGTGGTGTGGTTTTCATATCAGCCCTTTTGAGCTTCCCATCCTCACCTGAACACCGTTTTTACCTGTTTATTTATCTGCAGTGTTTTGTCTTTCACTTCTTTTCTTTGGTGTGAATAAAACCTAAAACCTAATTGAGAAATGGTTTCACTTGCAATGACTTGTTATGTTTAAACCGTGATTTAAACTGAGACTCAGTGATATGACATGTAAGGCTGTGTGTCTGGCTGAATTCATATATGTACCTGATTTCCATTCAGACTGCTTTGTCCAGCCAAGTGGCACTTTGTGGGATACATTGAATGTAAAGGAGTTGAAGTTGTGTTCCCAGCTTTCCACAGGATGGCGCCAGAGCAGCATAACTGGACTGGTGAGACGAGTACTATACCAGGGAAATACACTATATATACAAGCTATGTGGACAACCCTTCAAATTAGTGGATTCGGGCTATTTCAGCCAAACCCGTTGCTGACAGGTGTATGAAATCGAGCACACAGCCATGCAATCTCCATAGACAAACATTGGCAGTAGAATGGCCTTACTGAAGTGCTCATTGACTTTCAACATGGCACCGTCATAGAATGCCACCTTTCCAACAAGTCACATTTCTGCCCTGCTAGAGCTGCCCCGGTCAACTGTAAGCGCTTTTATTGTGAAGTGGAAACATCTAGGAGCAACAACGGCTCAGCCGTGAAGTTGTAGGCCACACAAGCTCACAGAACGGGACCGCTTAGTGTCTATGGAGTGCATGGCTGTGTGCTCGATTTTATACACCTGTCAGCAACCGGTGTGGCTGAAATATCCAAATCCACTAATTTGAAAGGGTGTCCACATACTGCTGTTATATATAGTGTATAGTTACACAGTGCTTTCGGAAAGTATTCAGACCCCTTGACTTTTTCCACATTTTGTTACGTTAAAGCCTTATTCTAAAATTGATTAAACTGTTTTTTTCCTCATCAATCTACACACAACATCCCATAATGACAAAGTTATGGGTTTTAGAACTCCTGCATTGTCTTGGTTGTGTGCTTAGGCTCTTGTCCTGTTGGAAGGTGAACCTTCACCCCAGTCTGAGGTCCAGAGCCTTCTGGGCAGGTTTTCATCAAGGATCTCTCTGTACTTTGCTCTGTTCATCTTTCCTTTGATTCTGACTAGTCTCCCAGTCTCTGCCACTGAAAAACATCCCCGACAGCATGCTGCCACCACCTTGCTTCACCGTAGAGGATGGTGCCAGGTTTCCTCCAGACGTGACGCTTGGCATTCAAGCCAAAGAGTTCAATCTTGGTTTCATCAGACCAGAGAATCTTGTTTCTCATGGTCTGAGAGTCTTTAGGTGCCTTTTGGCAAACTCCAGCGGGCTGTCATGTGCCTTTTACTGAGGAGTGGCTTCCGTCTGGCCACTCTACCATAAAGGCCTGATTGATCACTGAGTGCTGCAGAGATGTCCTTCTGGAAGGTTCTCCCATATCCACAGAGGTACTCTGGAGCTCTGTCAGAGTGACCATCGGGTTCTTGGTCACCTCCTGACCAAGGCCCTTCTCCCCCGATTGTTCAGTTTGGCTGGGCGGCAAGCTCTAGGGAAGAGTCTTGGTGGTTCCAAACTTATTCCATTTAAGAATGATGGAGGCCACTGTGTTCTTGGGGACCTTCAATGCTGCAGAAATGTTTTGGTACCCTTCCCCTCGGCACAATCCTGTCTCGGAGCTCTACGGACAATTCCTTCGACCTCATGGCTTGGTTTTTGCTCTGACATGCACTGTCAACTGTGGGACCTTATGTAGACAGGGGGTCTGAATGAAAGTCAAGGGGTCTGAATACTTTTTGAATGCACTGTAGATATGGTGTGGACTGTATACTCAATACAATCTAAATCTGATACCTCACTGTCTGTCTTTGGACTGATACTGCTTTTTAAAGTGGTCTGGTCAGTCTACTCAAATATTTGGACTATACATTTTTCTCTCTACAAGCAATACTTTGATAATTTGTAATTTCTAATAATGAAACATCAATTTATGAATAGATAGAGCAGGTTTCAGGACACTGATTTAAATGAAAATGTTGAAAAATATACTGTCAATATCTTCACCACCAAAGAATAGCAGTGAGGTTTTAATATAATTTGACTCTGTGCAGGCTGTCAGGCTGTCTAGTAAATTAAATGTCTTTGGCCCCATTACACTAAAACATGTAGGCACAATGTTGTCCTCATCCATGTCATTTACAAGAACTAAATATTCAAACCGTTCTGTATATGAGCTCCACTGCTCAATACTTTCATCAAACTGTCCAATGTTTCCAACAATTCAAATAATTTTTTGTTTCTCAATAAGCTCCTGATTGTCACTCACTTCAATATTGTCCTCAACCACAGCAATATTTTCCTCAGTCACGTGATCTTCATTCACTTCACTCACTGACGTTTCCTCCTAAGTTCGCTCATTTAGCAGATTTAATTAAAAGGTTTGTCTTCACAGTTGAATAAATGTCCTATCCTTTAATCACTGTATATTCCTCCTTTTTAATCACGTTGTTTTCCCGCTCCGATGTCCGTCTCGAGTCCTTTTCTGCCGTCCATGACGATGTTAACTCCAGTGGTGGAAAAAGTACCCAATTGTCATACTTGAGTAAAAGTAAAGATACCTTAATAGAAAATGACTCAACTAAAAGTGAAAGTCACCCAGTAAAATACTACTTGAGTAAAAGTCTAAAAGTATTTGGTTTTAAATATACTTAAGTATCAAAAGTAAATGTAATTGCTAAAATATACTAAAGTATCTAAAGTAAAAGTATAAGTTTAAATAATTTCAAATTCTTTACATAAAGCAAACCAGACGATTTTCTTGTTTTTAAAATGTACATTCAGCCAGAGGCAAACTCCAACACTCAGACAATTTACAAACAAAGCATTTGTGTTTAGTGAGTCCCCCAGATCAGAGGCAGTAGGGATGTTCTCTTGATAAGGGTGTGAATTTGACCATTTTCTGTCCTGCTAAGCATTCAAAATGTAACGAGTACTTTTGGGTGTCAGGGAAAATGTATGGAGTAAAAAGTACATTATTTTCTTTAGGAATGTAGTGAAGTGAAAGTAAAAGTAGTCAAAAATATGAATAGTAAAGTCAAGTACAGATACCCCAAAAAACTACTTAAGAGGTACTTTAAGTACTTTTACTTAAGTACTTTACACAACTGGTTAACTCTTTCTTAGCTAGCTGGACTATGCACTTGTCTCTGCTAGCAATACACTGTGCTAACATTAGCCTAGACTGGACCACAGAAAATAACAGTTTTATACAGTTGTAAAAACCCACTTCATCCAGACCGAATAGTTCTTGTAGATTCAGACTTACTCATCGCCAATCTTTTGTTATGTCTCGTGGGTTTCATAACCATGTCTGTACAACAATTCAATAATGATGAGACGGGAGACAGGAATCAGTTCAACCATTTATCTGGAGCGTGATCATCTCAACACATACAAACCCCCATGATGCTCTGCAGCACAACACCAATATACAACAAATACATACATAGTAAATGGACACTAAACAAAACTCATAGAGGAATTTAAATGTTCAGTTGTAGAAAGTAGGGCCATGGGATAGGGTCAGAAAGGTCAGTATGTTTGATAACTGGTTCCAGAGGTGACATAACAAGCATAAGGTCCATTATAACACAGTGAAGTAGAGGTGGGAGCTAAAAGCAGACATGGACAGTGAGACGGTGTGAGGAGGTCAGGGGTGAAACACTAGATCAGGACAGGTAGAAATGGCAGGGCTGGAAATAGACACAGAGACACATTCTGATCATGGCTCAGACCTGACCTGAGACACCCAAACAGAAGATGCCATAGCAGAAGTCCTGTCCAGTAGGCTATATGGGATTTCCTTTCATCAAAATACAACACATGGAAATGTGTCCAGAGTGTGTGTGTCTGTGTGTCCAGTGTGTGTGTGTCCAGTGTGTGTGTGTGTGCCTGTGTGTGTGTGTCCAGTGTGTGTGTCCTGTGTGAATGTGTGTTCAATGTGTGTGTGTCAGTATATGTGTGTGTGTGTGTTCAGTGTGTGAGTGTCCAGTGTGTGTGTGTGTGTGTGTGTGTGTGTGTCCAGTGTGTGTGTCCTGTATATGTGTGTGTGTGTTCAGTGTGTGAGTGTCCAGTGTGTGTGTGTGTGTCCCTGTGCGTGTGTGTGTGTCCAGTGTGTGTGTGTCCTGTGTGTGTGTGTGTGTGTCCAGTGTGTGTGTGTGTGTGTGTGTGTGAGAGTGTGTCCTGTGTGTGTTTGTCCAGTGTGTGTGTGTGTGTGTGTCCAGTGTGTGTGTGTGTGTCATAAGTGTGTGTGTGCCCAGTTTGTGTGTTCAGTGTGTGTGTGTGATTGTGTTTTCAGTGTGTGTGTGTGTGCCCAGTTTGTGTGTTCAGTGTGTGTGTGTGATTGTGTTTTCAGTGTGTGTGTGTGTTAAGTGTGTGTGTGTGTGTGTTTTCAGTGTGTGTGTTCAGTGTGTGTGTCCAGTGTGTCCAGTTTGTGTGTGTTCAGTGTGTGTGTGTCTAGTGTGTGTGTGTGTTCAGTGTGTGTGTGTCCAATGTGTATGTATGTGTGTGTCCAGTGTGTGTGTGTGTATCCAGTGTGTGTGTCCAGTGTGTGTGTGTGTGTTCCAGTGTGTGTGTCCTTTGTGTGTGTGTGTGTCCTGTGTGTGTGTGTTTGTGTCCAGTGTGTGTGTGTCCAGTGTGTGTGTGTGTGCCAGTGTGTGTGTGTGTGTATCCAGTGTGTGTGTGTGTGTGTGTGTTCCAGTGTGTGTGTGTGTCCAGTGTGTGTGTGTCTAGTGTGTGTGTGTGTGTGTGTGTATCCAGTGTGTGTGTGTCCAGTGTGTGTTTGTGTCCAGTGTGTGTGTGTGCAGTGTGTGTGTGTGTCCTGTGTGTTTGTCCAGTGTGTGTGTGTGTCCAGTGTGTGTGTGTGTCCATTGGGTGTGTGTGTGTCCAGTGTGTGTGTGTGTGTGTGTCGTGTGTGTGTGTGTGTGTCCTGTGTGTGTGTGTGTCATGCGTGTGTGTGTGTTCAGTGTGTGTGTGTCTCAGTGTGTGTGTTCAGAGTGTGTGTGTTCAGTGTGTGTCCAGTGTGTGTGTGTGATTGTGTGTTCAGTGTGTGTGTGTGTGTCTCAGTGTGTATGTGTTCAGTGTGTGTGTGTGTTCAGTGTGTGTGTGTGGATGCGTGTCCAGTGTGTGTGTGTTCAGTGTGTGTAACCAGTGTGCGTGTGTGTGTGCAAGTGTGTGTGTGTGTGTGTGCCAGTGTGTGTGTCTGTGTGTATCCAGTGTGCATGTGTGTGAATCCAGTGTGTGTATGTGTGTGTGTGCCCAGTGTGTGTGTGTGGATGCTTGTCCAGTGTATGTGACTGTGTGTGTGTGTCCAGTGTGTGTGTGTTTGTGTGTCCAGTGTGTGTGTGTGTGTGTGTGTGTGTCCAGTGTGTGTGTGTTTGTGTCCAGTGTGTGTGTGTGTGTTTGTCCAGTGTGTGTGTCATTTGTGTGTGTGTGTCTGTGTGTGTGTGTCCAGTGTGTGTGTGTTTGTGTCCAGTGTGTGTGTGTGTGTTTGTCCAGTGTGTGTGTGTCCAGTGTGTGTGTGTGTGTGTATCCAGTGTGTGTGTGTGTCCAGTGTGTGTTTGTGTCCAGTGTGGGTATGGGTGTGTCCAGTGTGTGTGTGTGTGCAGTGTGTGTGTGTGTGTTAGTGTGTGTGTGGGTGTGTGTGTGTCAGTGTGTGTGTGTTCAGTGTGTGTGTGTGCCAGTGTGTGTGTGTGTGTGTTAAGTGTGTGTGTGTGTGTGTGTGTGTCCAGTGTGTGTGTGGCCAGTGTGTGTGTACAGTGTGTGTGTGTGTGTATCCAGTGTATGTGTGTGTCCATTGTGTGTGTGTCCAGTGTATGTGTGTTGATGCGTGTCCAGTGTGTGTGTGTGTTCAGTGTGTGTGTGTGTGTGTTTGTCCAGTGTGTGTGTGTTCAGTGTGTGTAGCCTTTGTGCGTGTGTGTGTCAAGTGTGTGTGTGTCCAGTGTGTGTGTGTGTCCAGTGTGTGTGTGTGTGTGTCCAGTGTGTGTGTGTGTGTGTGTGTGTATCCAGGGTGTGTGTGTCCAGTGTGTGTGTGTCCAGTGTGTGTGTGTGTCCAGTGTGTGTGTGTGTGTGTCCAGTGTGTGTGTGTTCAGTGTGTGTATCCAGTGTGCGTGTGTGTGTCCAGTGTGTGTGTGTGTGTGTGTGTGTGTGTGTGTGTATCCAGTGTGTGTGTGTCCAGTGTGTGTGTGTCCAGTGTGTGTGTGTGTCCAGTGTGTGTGTGTGTGTGTGTGTGTGTGTGTGTGTGTGTGTGTGTCCAGTGTGTGTGTGTTCAGTGTGTGTATCCAGTGTGCGTGTGTGTGTCCAGTGTGTGTGTGTGTGTGTGTC